>NW_018397264.1:7312922-7446235 GCF_002168275.2 Theobroma umbraticum
TATATATATATATATATATATATATATATATATATATATATCATCAAATATTGTAGAAGTGTTACAACGAAATTTAATTTTAATTCCTGATGAACATTGCAAGAAATTCTTTGATATCACACTGAGAAACTCTTATTAGGCACTTACACCCCCATGGACGAACATGTGAACCATACAAACACGATGCAGTCTAATTATAGGCATCAGGATTTGCCAGGAGGTAAGCTTCGATTGCTTTGAACATAACCGATGCCTTCTCTTTTCCAGCCTTGATTTCCTCTTCCTTGATATCGATGTCACCAATGGTATAGTAACTGCAGCTGCTCTTGCACATAGACCCTCCATCATATGCTGCCTCGAATTTGTTCTCGTTGGAGATTTTTTCCAGTGCGCCCATCAAAGCGTCACCCTCGATCACAGTGTAGCGGTAGCTGAAGTTTTCTTTGTCAATCCCATCGATCCTCTGCTTCATGTATGTGAACTGGTTGCCTGCAGGAAATACAAACCAAAAACTTGTTTCAATCATGTTAATCCTGTTCTTAATAAAAAGAAAATGTTGGGAAAGGAAATGTGAACTAGTCTTCGCCAAAGTTAACTTGCTTGATGATTCCAGCCCCTCCATCTCCCTCCAGGGTAACAACACTCTTGATGGCCAGTGGCAAAATTTTTGGGATGAGGTTGTCAGAGTCAAGAACAAATGCCTTGAATATGTTGGCTGGTGGGATTGTTGTGGCAACCTCCATTTCATAAGTCACAACACCCATGGTGATGTAGAAGCTTGCAAATGATAGCAGAACTAGGAATGAAAAGGAGTGAGGAATTGATTGTTTATGAGTTATTGAGGAGAGGAGATGCAAGAACTAACTGTGGTATTTATAGATGATGAGGATGCTAGTCAGCCTGTGTGAGAGTTGATTTAGTTTTCTAATCTTGTTAAGATGGACATTGCCATGCATTTCTAACCAAAGACATTCAATGAGGTTAAAGGAACCTTCTAATGTAAGAACAAAAAAAAGGATCGGCCTCCTATTTGTTTGGGATAAGTCCTTTTCCTCACAGAATACTGTTTTCATTCGTAACAGGTTGCTCGCTAACTTAGGCGTTGATAAAGAGCCCGTGTTCTTCGCTTGGTGGTAATCTCTATAAGACCTGATGTGGAGCGTTGATGTCTATCGGGTTAGTATTGCTAATTTGCTATCAATGTCCCTATGATTTTCCCTTTCTTTTTTCTCATCATCTGGATGCTATTGTGCATTGAAATTTACTCAGATATCAGAACACAACATGTTTTGATAAAGGGCTATAAATAATTGGTTAAGGACATTTTTACAACTCTTTGTTATCATTAAATCAATATAATTAAGTCATGTCTCTCATTACAGTGATTGAATAAGGCATTTCTGCATTACCTTTCTGTACATACTGACTAAAGTGGCCCCGAAGCTCTTATTCATCTATTCTGAAAAGAGTTTATGAATCGAATAGCCAAAATTTCCTTGATGATTGATAGCTAGTTGACAACATGAGATCAGGCATCACATGCCGAAAAGTCCAAGAGATAATCAAATAAGAAAAAGAAGAATAAAACAAAGCTCAATGGTTAAAGATACAAAACTCTAAATGGTTAAAGATTCAAAACTCTAAAATGTGCTATACCTCTCTGGGTTTCTTCTTCTCCTTCTTCTTCTTCTTAATAATAAGAATAGCATACCAAAAATTTCGATCCTTATGAATAGATAAAGTATCACTACACCAGAGGAATGATCCATTGGGTCAACAAAGCCTAAGCAGACCAACTGTTCTCTCATGAAGCTGGCACAATTCGTCTGTAAACTGCTTGGAAAGTCTGTCCCCCGTTCCTAGCAACCTTCTGTCCTTCTTCGGTTGCAGTGCTCAGGAGTTTTACTGCAGGATCTACTTCAAGCTCTTCCTGTGAGAGGGCTTCAAACATGGGATGATTCTCTAAACAAGACTTCATCCACTCTCCAAGTTCTTCCACATCTGTAATGGTGTATATAATCCCACCAACCTGAAGGACATAAGCATACTCATCTAACAAGTGGGGGCTGATTACTCTACGACGATGATTTTTCTCTTTGAAGTGAGGATCAGGAAATAGGAAAAACATCTTTGAAAGTTGTCCTTTCTCAAAGTAATTGGGAATGTATTTCATCGAATTAGTCCGAACGACAGAGATATTCTGGTATTGACCAGGATTTGCCACCCTTAACCCAGAAATCCTTTCCTTCACGTACTCAGTCACTTTATCTCTAAGCTCCATCCCGATCATTAGAATTTCAGGGAAAAGAGTAGAAAGACTAATTAGAAGCCCTCCAAAACCACAACCAATATCCGCAAACTGGATTTTGGAACTATTAATCCGATCAGACGAGAGGAATAATGGAGGGTAATGAAGTGAATAGTCAACATGGCTGGGGGAGAGAGGAATAGGGAAGTGGGAGTCACTTAGTGGGTTGCTGTGTGCCCGTGCTCGGTAGAATCGTTTTCGAGGCAAGCCAGTTGACTTGTTTATAGTCGGGTTTGCCTTGTTTTCCAACATATCTTTCCTGTGCAAGCATTATTACATCAAGTTAAACCTTCAAAGAACATTGAGGGAAGATAAAAATGGAAATTCAAGTGAAAAGCGTTTTAGTAAATTAATTCTTCCCAAAGCCAGAAATACAGAAGGTAAAACACCACAACAAGTTTCTATTCCTAAGCTCCAAACCCATTCAAACATTTGCAATCCAAACCTATTCCAACACCTACTTAACATTCAAAGCCAAAATCCAAAACCCAGTTAGAAATAGTTATTCCCTACCCAAACCAGTCCAATTATGAACAGAATTCACAAAAAGGGTTCTTCAACTAGTGGGAATATAAATGAATGTTACATCTGTTCTTTAACCCCTTTTTCTTATTTCAACTAAGCTAACAACCTTTGCTTATTGTTTCAATGCCCAAACCCAATAAGTCCAGCACCGCTTCCATTCATCCAACTAGCATCAAATTGGCCTTAGCTAAGAGTTGAAAAAAATTATTTTAAAGATCATTCATTCTTTTCTGTTTCACTATTGAGACAAGTGAAAGAAAAGCAATCAAAACTGGCTTTTCTTATCAATCCCAAGGGAAAAAGAGCTTCAATGAAGGAAAAAACTTGCATTACATAGAATTCTTAGCAACCAAACAGTGGATTAATCACAACACTTACCAAATAGGAACAATCTCTACTTCTCAGAAGATGCAAAAATCAACAAGTATCAATGAAAAAGCAAACGAAATGCTAACATCAAATAAACATAACAAAGGAAGGAACTAAACTTTTTTTATAGAAACACGAAAAACCCAAATCGCTAAATTACTGGAAAAATGAGACAGAAAGTTAAAAAAGCTTAATAATTCAACGGAATTACGGAATCGGTGAAGCGATAAAGGAGCGTTCTTCAGCTTCTTCGGCTGGGGGCGGCGCCGTGGTTCAGTGGGTTGTACTTTAATTCAAGAGAAATAATCAGGGAAGCCGGACCACCCAAACGCCGTCGTTTTCCTCGAATTTAAACAATTGAGCCAATCTTACTTCTTATTGGACTACATTTTGGTCTTGGGCCTTCCAAGAGTATAAAAATCTTGAAAGGCCCAAATTCAAGCCCATAATTTATAATGTTAAAAAGGAAATTTTTTGAATTATAAATATTTTTTTGTAAATTATAAAATTTTAAATCCATGTTAATCTCTTTTAATTTTAAAATATTTAATTTTAATATTTTATAACTATGAAGTTAGTATTATTATACTCGTTTTGTGTCATTTTCTTCATCTATTTTTTCTTTTGAGACTTCTCGAATTAAATTTTTTTATTTCAATTTTTAGACACCTAATATTTATTTGTCTTTTTCATGCTAAAAATTATTGAACATTTTTATTGTACATTTTTTAAAAGTTTTAATATAAAATACATTAAAATAAAAGTTTTTGTAATTTTCATAAAAACTAAATAGAGAAACGTTCAAAGATTGATATATATAAATGTTCATGATTTTTTTTAGAAACAAAACATGAACATTTATATTGTAAAAAGATTTTTCAAATTTTAATATAAAATACATAAAAATCAATGTTTTTGTCTTAATTTTCATGAAAGTTAAAAGGAGACAAATATTTAAAATCTGAAAAAATAACTATAGTAGAAAAGAAGATCGATTCAATTACACAATCATTGACCTTGAACTCAATTTGACAATCTTTTCCTTCTTGAGATGTCCCAAATTGTTTTTATTTTAAATTTTTTAAACACCTAAAACATTTTTTTTTTATATTACAAAATTTTTATTTTAATTTTCTTAAAAATTAAAGATAAATAGATATTTGAAGATCAAGAGAAAAGTTCTTATATATAATTTATTTATCAAAAAGAATAATGACAGCATGGGTCAGATAAAGCTACTACCATGGGCCAGACACAAAGGAAAAATAAAATAAAATTAATTCTGAAATAAAGAGGAAAACAAAAGTCAAAAAGAATATGCCAAGATATCCTTTGGAGAACAATGATTGAACTCCCCCACAATGCCAAAATTTCTGTTTAGTAAAAAGAAGTAAAACAAAATTCCATTGTGAAAAATAAAATTAATAAAAAAAAAAGAAAATAGGTTATTTTCAATGAAGACTGAGTTGGGTGGTTTGGTCAATTATATTAAAAAATTAAATGGTTTAAATATTTTTTAAAAAAATAATTAAAATAAATTAAATATAAAAATATAAATCGATCAAACATAAAATTGATTTGATCAGTTTAGTTTTAGATTAATGGATCAAAATTTTATTATTTTTTTAAATTATAATATTAAAATTTATAAATTTTATCTATAATTATAAAATATATAAATTATATATAAATATATATATAATATTTTTTTATTATATGTATGAAATTAATGGCACAACTTATATGTTATAATATTTTAATTTTTATATCAAGGTTTGTATAAATAATAATTAATTATAAACAATATATTATAAAAATTAAAATGATAACTAATAAAATTATTAAGTGTAATCATATATATAAAATCTATTATAAGTTACAATATTACTTATGTATAAGTTAAATATATATATGTGTGTGTATAATATATTACTTTATTATATATAAATGAAATTAATGACATAATTTATATCTTATAATGTTTTATATCAAAATTTGTGTAAATAATAACTTATTATAAACAATATGTTATAAAAACTAAGGTAATAACTAATAAAGTTATTAAGTATAACCATATAAATTAAATATATATAATATTTATACAATTATATATATATTCATAACATTTTATATTACAAATTATCGTTAAGTTATAATAATTACAACATATTAATATGTAAGATATATATTATTATATATTATAATATTAACATATAAATTATATTATTTAAAATATAAAACTTATAATTTCATATTAATATAAATTTATAAATAAATATATAATTAAAATTAAATTACTATGATTATAATTATATACATATATATAATAAATTAATATATTTTAAGTGTATTATTAATTATGTTTACTATCAATTTTTCTTAATATATATATATAAATTAATTTAGTTTTTTGAATGGATTGATTTAAAAATTTTAAAATTGAGAATCGAGTAAAAATCAATTAAACCAAACATTTGGGATCAATTGATCAAATGAATCAATTAAACCAGATCGTTTTACTCAAATCATATTCAATTTAAATAAATAATTAGTTTAGTTTAATTTTACTCATCTTTATTTTTACCCCATAAAACCGGAAAAAGAAAACTATATTCTTTTGTTCTTCGTCTCAAAATCTATTTATAAAAAAAATATAAAGAAAGAATCATAAGAATTATAGTATAATCATTTACACAAAATAATGATTAAAATTAAATGAAATTGAGACGGAATCAAAATTATCGATCAATTGATCAATATAATTCCATTTCAATTATCTCAAGTTTTAAAATCTATATCAATCGATTATTTTTTAAATAAAAATTTGATTTATTTAATTTGTAAAAATTTAAACTGAATCAATTGTGCCAACTGAAAATATTTTAGTTTATGATAAATGTACATATTGTTTAATTAATAATATACTCATTTATTGAAATAGTAATTAAAATTGAATAAAATTTAATTAAATTCAAAATAATCAATCAAATCGATCAATAAAGTTTAATTTTTAAGATACATATCCATCTATTCAATTTTATTTTAACAAAAATTCGATTAATTTAATTTTTAAAATTTCAAACAAACTTGAACGTGCCAATGAAAAGTACTTTATTTCACAATAAATATATATAATTATTATTTGATTGTATAATCATTTACACAAAAGTAATAATTAAGATTGAATAGGATCTGATTAAAGTCAAAATAATCGATCGAATCGATCAATATAGTTTGATCGATCCATCCCTTTTTTTATAATAAAAATTTGATTAATTTAATTTTTAAAATTTCTTCTAATAAAAACAATTAAAAAGGAAACACAAAAAAAAAAAGAAAAGAAATGTAAAAATCTGGAATCTTCTGGTCTTCTTCTTTAGCGGTCGTATAAAAATTAAAAGACCAATTTCTCATCACCAGTCGCCACATCTCTCCACCTTTCCCCTCATAAATAACCCAATAAAAGTCTAAAATTAACCAAATTCCTCAATCAAATTAAATATTCTCTCTCTATTTTTTTTTTTAATTTTAATCTAATTTTCTTCTCCTAATTCCTAAAACCCTAGATATACTTCCACCACTCCTGCTCGAACCCACCCACAAAAAGGAAGGAACAAAGAAAGCCCTCTTTTTTATTTTTTTTTCAACGCTGTCGGTTTCTGTTTTTCAAGCCCTTTTTTTTTTGGTTGATTTTCCAAACGTTTCCGTACAATGTCGGGTTCCGGGGGCGTTTCGATCGCGAGAAGCCGAGGCGGCGAGAGTCGGTTTTATTATCCGCCGCCGATGAGGAAACAGCAGCAGCAACAGAAGCAGACGATGGTGCAGCGGCGGGAACAGAGGCCGTCGGTTTCCAAGAGTTTGACTGAGAAGAGAACGGATCACGAGGAATGCGCCACGTCATCACCGTCTTCAACGTCGGTGGATAGTAGTAATAAGAATAAGAATAGTAGTAAAAGAAACGATGATAATTGGACGAATTTGGATCGGTTCTTGGAGTATACGACTCCTGTGGTTCCGGCTCAACATCTACCCAAGGTAAATTCGTATCTATCAAGATTGGACCTTTCTTTCCTTTTTTTTTCTTTTTAAATTGGGTACAATCCTTGCTTTCTTGGGATCCTTTGATTGCTCTTTTTAAGGCTTAGCAGAAGATACTGATTATGTGCATCTAGAGCAATTACTTGACTTGACTTGAATTTCTTTGTAAGAATCAAAACCCCAACAAGAAAGTTGAAGAAATTGGTTTTATTTTATTAGCCAGAAAATGTGGGAAAATTGAAGATATTTTGCTAAGCAACAGAAGACCGGGCAACCAAAAAATCTTAATTATTAATGCAAAATGGGGAATTGTTTTTCGGGAGTGTTTAGCAATATATGAACTATGGGTTCTTTATATCTTTTTATTAAATCTGATGAATCTTTTATTGATGAAATTGTTGGTGATCTTGTAGACAAGCAGAAGGAGATGGAGAGGGCGGGAACCTAGACTGGAGTGTTCTCCACCATATTTTGTGCTCGAGGATTTGTGGGAGTCTTTTAAGGAATGGAGTGCATATGGAGCTGGGGTTCATCTTTTGTTGAATGGGAGTGACTCTGTAATGCAATACTATGTCCCTTACTTGTCTGGCATTCAGCTGTATATAGACCCATCAAGACCCTCCCCGAGGCAAAGGTAAAGCCTTTCAACCCATATTTAATCTAATCTCCTTCTATAGCTGAAAGTCCTTACCATCCAATCTTTCTGTTGTCTTTCGTGACTGAGAATTTCTGATGGCCATTCGACTTTTTGGATCCTTATGTTGTCTCAGCTAGTCCCTATCTCATTTTTCTGATTTAAGATGTTGTAATTGGATAATCAGAGTCAAATTTATTAGACATGCTGCCCTACTAAGTTGGGAAGTCATGTTGCTGAAGTTTCACTTGATAGTTGATATAACTTAAGTTGTATTATGGCCAATGTTTTGCTGATTTGCTTTATGAGATGTGCTGTTTGGTCCATAATCTTAGTGAGATCAGTAGAGGTTGAAGTGCATGGTGATGAGTTCACTTGAGCTGTAAATCATGAATTATGTTTCTGTCCGTGAAATGCTAGATTAATAGGATGCTTATTGTGTTTGCCCTGTACAATTGAACAGGAGGCCTGGTGAGGAGAGTGATACTGAGTCATCCAGGGAGACAAGTAGTGATGGTAGCAGCAGTGATTGTGGAACTGGAAGAAGAGCTAAAAATGTTGTCCCGGGGACTTGGAGTCAGCTGGAGATTGCAGACACGAATGTCCAGAGATTGATGAGACTGTCACTTAGGAATAAACCCTCTGGGGGTTCATCAAGCGATGAAAGTGATGTGTGTAACCCTCCTGGTCAGCTGATTTTTGAATACTTGGAGCATGATCAACCATTTAGTCGTGAGCCCTTGGCTGACAAGGTAAGTCCATCGTCCTTTGTTACATTAGCGTTTGCAACTTCTTGTGTGCTCGCTAGTAACATTGCATCCTGCAGATTTCAGTTCTTGCATCTCAATTTCCAGCACTAAGGACATACAGGAGCTGTGATCTATCCCCTTCAAGTTGGATTTCTGTGGCATGGTATATATTTCTCATTTTAAAAGACTTCATGAAGTTATGGTTCTTTGTTCATTGCAATTTTGATTGCAAACCTGATTATATCTGACAAATTTTCTTTCTTTCTTTCTTTTCTTTTTTTAATGAAGGTATCCTATATATAGGATACCAATGGGTCCAACTCTGCAAAATCTGGATGCCTGCTTTTTAACCTATCACTCTCTGTCTACACCCTCACCAGGTAATCATCTGTTCCACCCTTTATATGTGGTTGCATGTCTGTATTATTTCTGCCTGTCACGTTGTTCATATTGTGATTTTGATATTGTTTGGAGCAGGTACTGGCACAGATGTGCTGCCTTTCCGGGGCTTCCCTGTTAGGGAGTTTCATGGTGCTGACATGTCCTTAAAGCTACCATTGCGTACCTTTGGACTTGCTTTCTATAAGTTCAAAGTTTCCGTTTGGACTCCTGATGAAGCGAGTGAATGTCAGAAAGCTAATTCCCTTTTGCGAGCTGCTGATAACTGGCTTAGGGTTTTGCAAGTGAATCATCCAGATTTCAGGTTCTTTGTTTCCCACAATACATACTGGAGGTGAGCGAAGTTCCAAAACATAGTGGAACTGACCACTTAACTTGGAAGAGAATCCCAGTACCTCAGCAGATTGACTTCCAAACTGTCTCTCCAGCCCATTAGCCTTAGCTCATACATATACTTTGGTATTGCGTGCCCTATCTGTAGTTCTTCCTCATGGATGCAAGGAAGATGCTTTATTTTGTATGGATTACGATGGATACAGAGCACAGATAGACATGGTATTCAAGTTCATCTGATGGGCTTCCCATGTTCTTTTATCAGCATCATGGCCTTGACGAGGTAGAAGTCAAACGCTATAACTTCTTAATAAGTTTGATAGTTTGATGACGACGATGATGAAAATCTCTGATATTTGTATATACTTATGTCTTTTTGGAGTTCAGTATGTGTAACATTCCTACTTGTACTAACCTCTTTTTTAGAGCTTGATCTTGGAACCCAAATATTAGTTTTTCCAGTGGAGGTGAAATAACACGTTAGCTCTTCTTAGTGAGGGAGATATGTTCATGCACTTGAGCTATAGTCAACTTTTTTATCTGTGTTTTACTTTCCCTTCCATTGCTTTCACAAACTACCTTTATTTCCACTTAATTCTCACACCTTATACACATGAGGGAATTGCATGCTGAAAACGTTCAGAAGATAGACCATGGGTTGTGAATTAGTGGAGTAGATGGATAGGGCTGCTCCCTTCATACGTAAATATGCACTAGTATTGGTAGAAAATCTCAAAACATTACCATACATTACCCCGTAGCCATTGTCCATGAAAGAAAAGAAGGGAAGAAATTATTCAGCCATGGGACAAGTAAAGCATACTAACATTACATTTTTCTCACGTCTGCCAAAATTTGCACCCTCTCCATGTGGAAAGAGCATATGATGTTATCATAATTTTGATTGACACCAACGATTCATAGGGATTTGAAATAAAATCTCATTGGATCATCTTTTAAGATGTGATAGATGTGTGTTTTGAGTTTGAATTGTGATTTTATGATAAAAATAATATTATAATTTATTTAATTTTTTAATAATGTGTCAGAGTAGATTCTTTCTTTGGTTTAATCAAAACGGTATATAATTGAGTAAAATAAAATATCACGAATCTCAATAATTAATAAAAGATGAAATAAATTAGAGTTTTTTTTTTGTCACTTGATAAATATGTCTTTTGAGTTTAAACAATAAGCTCATGGCAAAGAACATTTTGAATGAATTTACTACTTTTATGTTATTTCTAAAATCATTTAAGGTGTAAATCTGAATTGCTTGTACAAATAAAATGAGAAATGTTTTACGTAGGTACACACGACACATAGATTAAGGCAATCTTTAATCAGGTAGATCTTGATAGTGATTAGTAAATCCAACTTCACCCAATGTTTTATTTGGCTTGTTGCCCTAAACGGCACCGTTTTATAAGCAAAAAAACTTTGCTTTTCCTTCAACCAAGTGATAGAAAGTTCATAACGCTGGACAATGACTCAGTCAAGGAAGTAAACAAATGATAAATAATGACTCAGTCAAGGAAGGAAACCAAAGATGCCAACAATTCGTTTCGTTTTTCTGCAGACGACAAAGCTTTAAGATAAATAATGATGCCCGACATGTTATCGCATAGGAACTGTAATTACATTTTGTTATAAATCTATGAAGGCCGATCTTTAGATATAAAGAAAGCAAGCATGTAGTTATAAAGACGAAGTTCTTCCATCTTTCCATTATGCACAAAAGCTCTAAATACAATAGTAGGAGTACATAGTTCCGCTGACCTAATCGATTTCCATTTCTGAGGTAAGAGTGAAGATCTTTCCCTCTTTATGCTTTACTCTCAGACCTAATATTATATTGGCATATCCACTACAAATACCCCCATTAACTTATAAGTTATCATCGAGAATAGTGGACATCAACAGTCCTTGAACGCACTCACACCTTCGAGCCTTCTCCTCATGGTCCTTGTCCGACAGTTGCGACTGCTGAGACTTTCTGTCATCGGAAACTATGGTGTTAGAACATTAAATCTAATTGACAACTCACATGACAGTGAATCTAAACTAATTAATGCAGTGCAAGGAAAGCAGAAGGCATGGGCAGTTTCTACTAAGCAGTAAGAGGGGAAGAATATGCAAAATTCAGGTAAACCTATGCATCCAATGTGGTCAAAATTTCATCAATTCTCGAGCAAGGGTAAGACTTAGTGCATAGAAAAACTGGCCTAGATAGTAATTGCCACCATGATCAAGTGGTATCTACTTACTTACTAGCAAGGCAAATAATAATAATAAAATAATTTCTGTCTAATCCATGGCATTTCCTACCCTTAGTGACTTACTCAAACTTGTTTACTTAATCAAAGAGCATGGTGTACTGCCAGCAACCATATCAACTTTAAGGGACCAGAAAGAGAAACAAAAGGACTAATATCAAAAGAATAAATGACACCAGCAGTCATACCTTTCTAGAAATTCTTTATTTGAGCTTTCCTTTACGGCATGTGCTTCAGCAATAGAAAGAGGCTGCAAGCTTACAGGCTCATCAACTGTGGGTGGATTAAAAATAAACGATGACAATAATGGATCAGGTTCTACATTGGAAGAAGAAACAATGCATGAAGATCCACCAGGAAAGGCCTGCCAATTTCCTTCTCGCAGTTCTTTTCTCAACATAGCAAATGTCAAATTGGTTCCACCCTTGCGTAATCTCCGCTTGCGCTGCACGTAATATCCAGTCAAGGAATAACCTGAACCGTCATTCATCATGACATGCTTCCTCACAAACAAACTAAAGACATTTAAATTTACAAAGAAGAGAACAACCTGAGAATGGGGAAAGTGTTTAACAGGGATAACACACTATCATATTGGTCACTGTGAGCCGATATGTAATCAATTCAAAAAAAAAAAAAAAGAGAAAAGAAATGCTCTTACCGAAGGCTATTATGTTTCACATGCATTGCTACACCATGGTACATATAGTCAAGCACCATGGTGAAGATGAAAGCAGATCAAAGTGTTTAGCCTTATAAGAAAAGACAGATCAATATTCGGACCAGACATACATGATAACAGCATTATTTAACCAGCCTTGACATCAGAACCAAACAAGATATAACAAAGCTTAGACAAAAATCCACATGAAAAGGATATCTTAAGAAAATTTCCGTGTTGCATGGTAATGTGGCTAACAATATCCATTCCAACCCTCTTTGCACAAACTGGGCAGACCTGAAAAAGTAAAATTCAATCAAACACATATTAAGTAAAATTCAAAGGTAACTCTCAAGCAATGTTACATGTCCAGTGGACCAACAACTCATATCAATTGGGAGAAAAATAAATCAAAGTATGGAGAATCATACAATTTATCCAATTAATTAGAAAGCTAAACTACTTAACCCACTACAGTTCTACAATTAATGAATGCTAGACACTGTTAATGAAGCAAACAACATCTATCTATTACTCTAGCAGCAATAAAATCCACAATAAAAGACACATAGCTAACTAAATGATCAAAAATCTTGCCAAGTCAAATCCCCAAGTCATCACCAACAGGAGTAAAAACCCCACTTCAAAATTTTCAACTTTTTTTTTCCCAATTAAGAACCACTCCACAAAAGCTTTCAGAATATTCTTCCTTCATCAATAACCGAACCTAGCTTAAACAAAGTTCATCTTTTTCTGATCAATTCAATGAGAAATAACATCAATATGAAGCAAAGAATTATAAATATATGACAAACTAGGAAAAGGGTACCCCGTTTTTGGCTTCAACAGGATGATCCTCATCGATGTGGCAACAAAGCCCAACAATGTCGAAATCCTCAGCGCAAAACGGACATAAGAACTCCGCCTTGAAATCCTCGTCGCCGTCAACTTCTTCATATCCTCCACCCAGAAACAGATCTACCCACGACAAACAAACAAACAAACAAACAAGACAAAACAAGAAACATCAAAATTTTCATCATAAAATTTTCATTTCAATTCTTAATTTCTCGAGAAACAAACGGGAAAACACTAACCAGATCGAGATTGGTGACGCCTAGAAGAAGAGGAAAAAGAAGAGGGATTGGAGAATCGAAAGCTCAATGAATTAGACTCCATTTTTTCCTGGAAAAAAAAAAAAAAGAACCCAACTTTCTTTTCTTCTTTTGATCTAGAATTCGCGAATCTTTCTTGTGGGGGGTAAAATTTGGTGAATTTATTATAACCGAGTCCTTAAATGAAAGGGAAAAAAAACCCAGAAAGATGGAAGTATAAGGAAGAAACGAGGAAACGAAAGGAGAGAGAAGGAGCAGAGAGAGACTCTCCACCGAACTTCGAGTACGTGGTTCAGCCGCTTTTATGAACCATTTTTTTTCCTTTTTTTGTTTTTTTGCTAACTTGCACATTAAGTTTTGATAAATTGTGGAAATGCCCCCCTATTTCTAACTAATTGGATTTTGCGTGGAAATATTTTTGGTGGGTGGCTGAGATCGTCATCGGGCGAGGACTTAATTACGTCACGGAGGAATTTGATTGGACTAATCTTTGAAACGCGTTTTGTAACGTCGTTTGTTTCTGCCTATCCACGCGTACTGGCAGGACCTGTTGCTTGATTGGTTGGAAGTTTGAGCCAATGAGGAAGAGAGGATGATAGGGTCAGCTTGTCGACCAGCTCTCGTAGCTCAGTTGGTTAGAGCACCCGTTTAGTAAGCGGGAGGTCTTGAGTTCGACTCTCAACGAGAGCAAGTTGTTTTATTCACAACCCACAAGTCGAGCTCACAGACCAGCCTCCATTTCCTGCGACTGCTATGGAAAAAAAAGGAAATACATTTTCAACCCGAAGAAGAGTATATGATCATCCGTAAATACAAGAGTATAGATCAACTTGAGGAGTTACAAGCAATAAAAACAATGCTAGTTTCAGCTCTTCTTTTTAGTCTTCATCAAGTCGCTGACATCTGAAGCCTGGAAGATTTTTCAAAGAAATCAGCAATCGTGAGCTTCATGTCAACCGTCATCCTCCCAAGTATAGCTGACAACAAGTTCACATCTGACACGGCTCTATGTGTTGCATCTACTGATTGAATGTCAAAGTGTTCGCGGAGCGCTTGTAGTGAGAAGAGCCTTGATCCTGTTAACAGTATAAAACAATCAAAACTGACTGAAAAATTATGCAGAATGAGGGAAGGGGGGGGGGGGGAGGCGCGGGAGCTCTAACCATTCAACTTCATCATCTGGCGGCCAGAGGAAGGGTGTCTAAAAACAGCCAATTAGGAGGAATATCCATTGAACAACGGCTGAATTCTTGACTAGAAAAGGTACATCGAAACATCGTGCATTGTGAGCAATAAACAAAGCAAGGCTCCCAGGAATTTGTTGGCGGCTTCTGATGTAGTGCAGCAGGATTGGGATGAAGTCCTTCATCCTAGCCAAAATAGCAGTCATCCAGCATGGGGCATTGATCACCAGTTGAAGTGCAGAGGCAATCAATATAAAGATAATGAACTTGAAGTAAGAAATTTTACATCAGTTGTGTTTGAGGATGATATATACCTTGGGACATCTAGTTGATTCACCATGTTGGTTGTAATACCATGAATGTGTGAATTTGGAACATGTTGTTCAGGGTTAATCAGTGTGTGGAAACAACTGTTCTTTCCCCCCAGAATGTCTCGAATTGCAATTTCGATAATCCGCTCACTCTCTTTGCAAAATCCAGTGGTTTCAATATCAAAAACAAACACTCTTACAAATTGCTTTGGATCTTGGCTCTCTAAAATCTGGCGTTTAGCATCACAATACTGGATGCTACTAAGGCAACTTGAAACTGAAGAACTGATAGTGCTTGCCTGCAGTTGTCCATCCAAGAATTCATGCCTAACATTGCTTGGTTCACCTTTTTCGTTGTCTCTAGTTCCTAGCCCACTTTCTGTTGATCCAGGTCTCAAAACCTGAGTCCTATTAGTTGTCCCTTGAAAAGGCTCGAAATCATGTGATCCTAGCAGCTTAAATTGAGAAAAAACCTTGAAAGAATGTCTTAGTATGTCGAACTTGTGTGACAAACAGCCTACGTATGTTGATTGAAAGTGTGGTAAGGGCTGGATTCTGCATCTAGGAAATTGCAAAAGGGAAAAACTCATGGCACCTGCCATCCTTTGGGCTCAATAAGCTGCAACAAAATTAGCGTGCAACTTAGTAAAACAATTCCACCTGTTTCAACATGGAATAGTTAATTGGAAGATGGTGTAAAAATTACATATGCTACTAGAAGAAAAAAAGTACTATGTAGAGCCATAGCTATAGTACAGAATACATTGAAATTCAATTTGAATTCTCCAGGCATTTAAGTTCTAACTCAGAAGAACCGAATTTTCTTCCATTGTTCCTGCAGTTGAAGTTGCGTTTTAGTAACCTAATTAAAACCAGGATACCATATTGAAACAGCTTTCGTTTATACTTAATCCTTGAAAGAAACAAAAGAGAAAAAGCAAGGATGGAAAAATCTTTCAGGGCTTCAACTATGTGATTTAGAAACACAGCCAAACTCAGACATTTTGAGATGCTCTGTAATAACTTGCAACTCCTCATGAGATAATTATGAATTGTAAGTTAGACTTCTATATTCTTTAAATCCCCATTTACCATATAAGAAAACTAGAAATATACTATTTTTTTTTTTTAACCATAGGTAGTCCTATGAGAACTTCCACCCTACTTTGCCATTGCCACTGGCTTCACTTCCATAGGTTTCAATGACATACGTTTTGCAAATAATGAATGTATAACAGCCCAAATTTATCAGGAAGAAACTCAATCCAATTAAATAATTATGATTTCAGAAAAGAATGAACCTTTATTGCACACATATCAGAACCAAAACCATAGCCAAAAAACACAATTTCCAGAAACATGCTTACCAGCAATAAGCAATAACCCACAATATGTTAAAAGTAAAACTAGACAGAAATCCACCCCCATCACCTTCACTCACACTAAGCTATCCATAAAAGAAAACCCAAATCAAAAAAAAAAAATCTGGGTATCATTGAACTACAATCTAAAGAAGCAACAAGAAGCACAAAATAACAAAACACTGACAAAAGATACTACCTTCAGGGAATTCAAAACCTGGAAACCACTACATTGGCCTTTGGGACGGTCATTTTGACAGTATAAACAGTTTAGAGAGAGTATGAAAGTGCTGATGGTGCAATTTCTGAAGCCCCAAAAGAACTGTGGGTCGTGCACGCTTTTTGCTTTGCAGTTCCAGGGACAAAGGAGTAACCCTCTCTTTGGCGCTGTTTGACGCCTAGTCAACCAACGGGCAAACAATACAAAAAGAAACACTCGATCATTGGAATTTGGAAGCTTGTAACCAAAACTTTATAAAAGTTACGACCCAACCTTTGTTTTGACCAAAACGGAACAGAAGCCTTATCAGGCTGAGCCCAAATCAGTGCCCATTCTTGGAAAATCTTGTGAGTGACCAGGACCCAAACTCAAGATACTAGTTACGACCCAACCTTCTTAATCAATACTTTACTAAAGCGTTGAACCCTTATCTGTGTAAGGATTAAGAAAATAGAGGAACTTGGAGAAATTGACAAGAAGAAATTTCTCTGTGTCTTGTCCTGTTAAAGAAACTGCAAGATCAAAAATATGTTCACAGCTTGCTCATAGGTCTGCTGGATGATATCTTAACTCAAATAATTGGAGAAATGTGAGTGTGATTATGAATCTTAAATTGAGATGATAGTCAGCAGTCTCCTCTTATAGAAAGTGATAACCTGTCAGCTAGACCCAGCTCAACTTATCTGTTCTGTGCTTGGCTTGAACTGATCAGTGATTTTCACCAAGCCATTTAACCGTACAAGAGAACATGAGGCTGGATTTGATACAAGTGTGAGCCCTGCTTCACTGCTGCCCATGGAATCATGCAAGGAATTGTACTTGGTCAAGGCAGACCATAGTTTTTTTTTTTTCCCTTCACAGAGAGCGAGGCTGAGGGGCAGTGGCACCAACCAATGATGGATGTTGACTTAGAGATGAAGCCAATAATGCCACCCGATGCTGTGTCACAAAGGCCATTCCCAATGCCTTTTTCCCCCATTTGATTTAGTAAGATGCCAACACACCATTGGCCTAATAAAAGGGCCCGAGAGAGAGAGAGAAAGAGAGGGAGTGAGAGAGAGAAAGGGATGGGGTTTTGTTTCATCTTCTTGGAAAACTTAGGGCCAAAAACCAGGTGCTTTGCTAATGTTACCCCATGTGCAATTAATTTAGTGTCTTATGTAAAGCAACAGTGGTGTTGCTTCCTCCTTTTTGATTTGCACATTCCTGAAAAAATAATTGCCACGAAAAAGGGGTTTGCATCCTTTCATCTGCAAAAAGAAATAATAAACCAATTAAACTCTAAAATATTACAAAAAATGCTCGACTGACATTGTGTCTGACGATTTAATCGAATTATATTAATCGTGTATACATCTTCCACGCTTGAAGTACTGTATCAATATGAGAATTCTGTGTTTTACTGTGCTTATCAATGCATAAGTTTATACATCATTAAGATAAGCTACATGTTTTCAATCAAGGTCAAAGTAGTTAAACTTATAGGAATGCTAAATGAATCAACAATAAAAATTGCCTCCTTTGATTGAGTTCAACATTGGATGCCAATTGATTCGTAACACCCTGTAAGGTAAAACTGAAAAACGAGCAAAAGTAAAAAACTTTCAAACCCCATCATCATGAGCTTGGCGAACCATGGAAAAATGCCATGTGAAGGACATAAAATTTCCACCATCCAATCCCAGGGGTGGATGGCCTAGACACAGGAGAAAAGGTATTTATCCCATTATTCACAGGGTGAAGCTCGGGGTCTCAAGTTGGCAACTTGAAGGCAAAATTTTTAATCTTTTCCCATGGAAAACATGTAAATCATGGCAAGCACTTCTTTTCCCTAAAAGAGTAATTGAGGCCCGAGGTTATTAAAATTAAATTTATTATTTGAACTCATCTTAAATTCAAATATAAAAGAATCGTATTTTATATAATCGAATGGAATACTAGTAGATATCTGTTTTAAAGGTTGCAGTCCCTGATTAATTAGAATTGGGAAGAAGAAGAAGAGGAGCAATGCGGGTGGGAAGGTTCCCATGGCCAGTCCTCACTTTGATTTTAGCTTTGGCATTAAACAGGAGAGAGCTAGAGACAATGATTGGTGTCCTGGAGGCATTGATTCCATGGTAAACGTATAATTAACAATAGGATTTGGTACCTGATAGCATTTGGTCAGTGAAATCTGTCTAAAAGACAGCCCAAGGTGACAGGGAGCAGCTGTTTTGCAAGCCTGGCAAACTGTACGATAAGCCTGTTGATGTGGATCTAATTCCAAGTTATTTCCAACTGGTACACCGAAAGGGTTCCCCCTCCCCTCCCTTCCTTTTTGGTTGACAGGTAGTTCCCAAGTTTCACTTCAATAATTTTGATTGAAAATTGCTTCTTTTTTTTTTGTGAAACAGTTGAAAGAAGCTGGGTGTCGGGGAGGCAAGAATTTCCATCCCCACGTGCTGAATTATCCTTTTCTTTATAGTATTATTTGTTGTAAAACCTCAAAGGTTTCCCATAAATGGATAAAAAAGGTGAAAGCAACCCAACTCTGACTGATCACCCAATTTTTTGCCCATTTTTTGAGATTTCTCTTGTGTCCATTCACTCAGGCCATTGCTTTTGCTACTTTTTAACCGCAGAATCAATCCTTGGCATGCAACATGCTTCTCTGCATGGATGATAATAAACCCTAATGGAATCAACAGCCGGATCAATTCTGATCTAAAACCATGGTTTCTTTAACCGTCAACTTATTCATCTTCATCTCCCACCTTATCTTTTTGCACTATCATAGAAAAAGAGAATAAATTGTGATCTGGGTATATGTTAAGTTGTCCACATCTTAAATTACAGATCAAGCTGTGAGTTTGGAAACGACAGCTTGATCAATTGTGGTCAGAATCATGGGTTTGTTATGGAATCTTCAACCATCTTTTTGACAAAAATTAGATTTAAAATGAGTTATTTTTGTATATTTTAGAATAAGTGATTATCTAGGTTTATGATAAGATGTTTATATCTTGAACGGTAGATGCAATTATGGGTTTGGAGTGTAACAAAAATATAACATTTTTTGTTGGAATTTGAATTCTTAGTTTGGTAATGTTAAATGTTATGATTAATTGTAAATTATTATCTTGCCTATGCTTCATGTACAAATACAAAATATGCAATGGTGTAATATAATCCTTTTGTATGATCAAAAGGCCAAAATCAAATAAAACCAAAAAGAAAGAGAAATCAAAATGATACAGTATGAGTGTATAGACTAGAGACAAACACATTCATAGACTCAAAATAAGAAAAGAATAAAATGTCATTGGATTCAACCTACCAAGACAAACCCACTTTCTTTTCTCCATTTATAATATTATAAAAATAAAATAAAATAAAAACCTTTGAAAATTAAAAAAAAAAAAAACTAATAGCCTTCTCTTTTTTTTCTTTTATTTTGCTATGCGGTGAAAGAGACGTGTTACGGAGAGGCGCACGTACGCTTGCGAAGCGAATCGTGGGCCCGTCATCTCTCCGCGTTGGTTGATGGGGTCCTCCTTTTCTTCCCCTTTTTTTTTTTTTCAAACGATGGGCACAGTTGGTGAAGGGCCCACCCTTTGGTCACAATGGACACCACCACGTGTCCCTCTCTGATTTCGAAATTCTTTTGAAGATCATCCAACACGTCACGTTTGTTGCATCTCTGCTGACCTGGACAACTCTAAAGTGGGTCTGTGGGCCCCTTTCTTTTTTTCCCTCAGGGAAAGGTGGGTCCCTCCCTAACTCTAGTCACTCTTCTAAGTTGTCACTTAGCTGGATTGTTGTAAATAGTTTGGTAATTTTCATCCCATTATATTCTCATTCTTAAATAGTAAAAAAAAATACTTAAACTATTGTGTATTATTTAAACTTTTTTATTTTTTATTATATTTAAACAAATTCTTATATTTTATTTTTACTTTTACAAATCTGTAATTTTATAGAAAATTATCATTTGTCAAATTTAATGTCAATTATCTTATTTTATTTATGTGACATATGATGATTTAATAAGTATTTACATGACAAAAGATATGAAATTAAATACCGATGATCATTAATTTTTTATTAAAATTAATAAGTTTTCATGAATACTTATCAAACAATAAAATATTTTTTATAACAAATAATGAGAATTTTTACATATAATTTGCAATATTCAAATACTTTTTTAGTATTTAAGTTCATATTCCTTTTTAGTATTGGACAAAAAATTTCTTTTTATTTCAGGAATTTACATATTATTTTAAATACTTGTTTAGATGTTTTATTTATCATTATTATTATTATTCATATTCTATTGTAAATTAAAATGCAAAGCATGTTTTATTTTATCTAACCTACTCACTTTATTCTCTAAGATAAACAATTGCAAACTTTCTACATTTTCTCCCCCTAATTTACCACAACTATTATATATATTATAATGTCTAGTTGCTTTATTTTTGTTTTTCCTTTTGTTTTTTTGTTAATTATTTACTTGCACTTGTACCATGTGCCATTAGTAGTAACTTTATAAATAAACTTAAAAGTTTTTTATTCAAATTGCATTTTAATTTTAATGTAAGAAAGCATTTAATTAAATTACATGTTGGCTTTTTTTGTGCACCCTTATTTTATTGTATTACAATGCCTCCCATGTCCAAAGTATTTAATACTATTACTTATTTCTCAATAGATTTTATTTTTTTAAATGTGAAAACATGTTTTATGATTGTTTTTTTTTAAATATTAATATTACTTTACTTGTCATTCTTTTTGTTTCTATATTAAAATATAATTTTATTTTACAATTTGATCATAGATGGAGTAGAGGTTTTTGTTAATATTTAGCAAACTTGTTGACAATAAAAGAAAAAATATTAATATAATCAATGGAAATGAAACATCGCTAAAATAATAGCATTGACAATGAATATAAAGAGATAATTTTAACAAATATGGAAATACTTAACGTGGAAGGACAATTTATGATGATAATAATAATTAATGTGTTATTAATTTTTAATTTTGATATAAGCTTGTAGTGAGAATTGCGTATACAAGAAAACATAATCAATAATACCATTTTATTATAAATAATCTCAAACCACTCATTTTGTCGCATTTTAATGTTAAAATCGTGTAAGAAACCAAGTTTTATCACTCAAGTGATAAATTTCCTTTCCAATACCTACAAAGTCTAAACTTTTAAAATCGAATTAACCAATAACCAACTGACCAACAAAGTTAAGAGTCGATTCAATCCATAAAGTCTTTCGTATGATAATAAGTGATTTTGAATTCATAATTTATAATGATCGCTTCAAGATTTTACGACATTCCACATATTTTATTTTAATCAAAAAATCAAAACAAAGAGAAAGCCAGAATATCATTCAATTCCACGTGATAGAAGATAACATTAAAAGCAATAAAAAAAAATCGCAAAAAACTCTTATAAGGGGTTGTTGCTTGGGGTGGCACTCATCATTCTTTGAGGCACACAGAATATAGAAAGAAAAGATGGTAAAAAAGACAAGGAAAGTTAGGAAAAGTTTGCTTGGACTTTTCCCCAACTTCCACCAGCCGCCACGTGTCATTTAATAAAATATTTTTTATGAGTGAAACCACTTGCTAGAGAGGGTCACAACCCCAAAACAATATTCCATTTTCCTCCTTAAAAGCATCTCCTTCCTCCATGAAAGCTAAAAAAACACCCAAAAAGCAATAAACAAAATAATTATTAAATCATTTTAAACTTTTTAAAGAGAAGATCTAAATCTGTTGTGACACTTTGGAGTTTTCTTGGGTTTTTTTTCTCTCTCTCTCCCATTTCTGGTTTGGGTTTTAGGGTTTTTCTTGGGCTTTGGAGTAAGAAAGAAAAATGGAGTTTCAATGGGGAGGGGCTAAAACCAAAGTTTCTTTTTGACAGTGAAAGACTAGAATTTCATCGTAAGGCAGAAAAGGTTAAGGCAGGGAATATACGGTTTGGCAGCAGCATGCTATCCTTTAGCATTCTTTTTGTGTCACAGCTTTTCTTGCACTGTAAAAAGCAAAGTTCACCTCATGCTTATAAGTTTTAACTCTTCTCTCCAATCCATCCCATGCCTCCCCATTTCAATCTTTTTGCTTGTCCTAGAAAGAATTTATTTTAAAAAAATAATTTAATCAATTTTTTTATTCGAGTCAATTCGTATGATGAGATGTGTTTTCGGTTTTATACATTTTTTAATGATACGTGCATGCATGCTACGATTCGAATTGAAATATTGATTATGATTATAAACACTTTGTCGAAAATTGGTAATTATTCCTCGTTGTTGAAACTCATGCATCAAAGAAGGAGTGAGTTTATCATTATATTGGTTTTTAAAATTGGATTTGATGAACAAATTCGATGATGTATGAATTCAAAAGTTTTAATCTAATTCGGGGTTTTAAATTCAAGATATAAATGTTTTTTTTTAATTTTTAAAAATTTAAATTTAAATTTAAAAAATGAATTATAAGTTTTGTTGAGTGAGATAGATTAAGAAACTTAATTAATCTCCATACAATACATACAAAAAACTCTTTTACTATATTTAGGAAATTATTTCTTTGCCAAACATATTTTTTCAACCGATTATTTCCAAGATGAGATGGATTAAGAAGCTTAATTAATCTCCACACAACACATATAGAAAACAATTTTATTATATTTACTAAATTAACACTTTTTTGAACAGCATTTTTTCACATAATAACACATTTATTAACATGCCATATTTTGAATTTTTAAGTTACACAAAAAAAACACATGAAAAATTGAAGAATACTTGAAAATTAAAGTTTTGTACTCAAATTTTTTATATACAAAATTATATTAAAAGAAAAGACTAGTATTAGTAAATAAAACCAACCTTAAATTTAATTTCAACAAATAAATAAATGGATAATATTATGGTAAATTTGAGGATCAAGTCATAACAAAACGTTTGATTAATTAACCTAATGACAAATTAATTACCTTCAATATAAAGAGGTAAAAAGACAAAACAAAAAAAAAGAAAAACAAGAAAGAAACAAAAAACCCTCCCTCCCTGCAAACCAATACAAGCCAAAGAGACCTTATCCACGAGAAGGACACGTGTCAAACGGGGGGAAGGGGAAAATGGAAATTAAAAATAAATAATAATAGTAATAATAATAAAAATAAAAGCTTAGTCAGAGAGGAATAGAACTTGACAGAGGTAAAATAGCTGAAGGGTTAGCATCAGATGAACGGGAAACTCTTAAAAAGAAGAGCTCTCTGCTAAAAATAAAATAAAGATCTTCAACGGGATTCCGTTTCTGTTCCTTTTGTTGGGGCTTTTACGGGGAATCCGTAATGACTTGTTGGACTGATATTTGCCTTTTTTGGGGGAGGGGCGTGTTTATATGTGTGAATAAGTAATGGCCACTCTTAGAACTCGAAAGTGGAAACCAAAGCCTCCCCCACAATTGCAAGTGGGTTTGAGGTTACCTTTGCCATTTTTTTTATTAAGGTTTGAATAAAAAACATAAAATTTAATTATCGATGTAAAATGTTAACACGAGTGAAATAAATTGAATTATCGATGACAAGTAATTGTAAAAATATCTATGATCACAATATGAATTATCGTGTATTATCATATTTGATTATTTTAAATTTTTATTGAAGAGCTTTTTTCAGAACCTAATTAAGTTTTAAATACAATCAAATTCATTCAAGTCGTAATTATGGATTTTTAATTATTTTAAACTTAAAATGGTAATCATAAAAAATATAGACAATAAATTATACTTTTGACGAGTGTTCTCTTTAGATTGATTTTTACAAATAATACGTAAAAATTTGATTTTAAGTCATTCACCGAAAATGGTATTTTAAATTCGAATTTAGAAGTAAATGATAGAGCATTAAATTTTTGAGATTTTTTTCTAAGAAAGAGTTGCAACTAAATTGGTTAGTAGAAGAAATTTAGGGATTTTTATATGATTTGACTAACCAATCTATCAAAAAAGGTATTTTAAATTCGAAATTAGAATTAAATGAGAGAGCATTAAAAATTTGAGATTTTTTTTTTCTAAGAAAAAGAATTGAATCAAAATCGGTTAGTAAAATAAAATTTAAACTTTTTTGAGAAAAGATTTGAAAAAATTTTGGATGAGAATTTGACTTGGTAACGAAGAGGAATATGGTGGGGCAGATTTTTTTACTTTCAGTTAAACTGAAAAAGTAAAAAAGTGAAAAATTAAAGAAAGGAAAAAGAAGTAAAACAGTGAAATATTGGGGGAACAAGGTTTAACGTTGGAGTTGTGTTGGGAGTAGATTTGGATGTGTGGAGTTAGTTAACTTCATGTGTGAGCTGGATCCACTCTTCTAGGACTGACCCACTTTTGAATATTAAAAAAAAATAAAAATAAAAAATTCCCCTTAATTATTTAATAAATAAAATAATATTAATAATGCAAAAAAAATAATCCAGAAAACAGAGAAATTGAGCTTGAAGCTGAGACAAGCAAATGCCTTCAACCTTCAATCTCACCAGGAGTTTATATAAATTTTTATTTTCTCTTTCTAAATAATCCCGCAAAAATCTCTCTCTCCTTCCCTTCAAATTTTTAGCTTATCTTAAACTTTGGGTGCTTTGAATTTTCAACTGGCGTGGGGGTATCAAGTATCAATCTTTTTTGGGATGCCTGGTTCAAGTTCAAGCATGTGAAGGCAGCATCTTTATACAAAATTTTTACATACCCTTTTTTTTTTCTTTTGGGGGGTTTTCTTGGTTTTGGATCAGTTTGGTTCTTGAGGGATGAATTCGAGTGGCGGAAAAGGATCCATGTCAACTGCTAGCTCAAGTGCTGCTTGGAAAGCAGGAGATGTAGTTCCTGATCAGTTTCCTGCTGGTTTGCGTGTACTTGTTGTTGATGATGATCCAACTTGTCTCATGATCTTGGAAAAGATGCTAAGAACTTGCCTTTACGAAGGTAGTATAAACAGAAATTTTCTTCCTTTTTGGTCATATTTCTTTCTTGGGTTGTCTTCTAATTCTTGGTTTTTTTATTACTGTTTTTCTGTTTTCATGTCATGGTTTTTGTTTTTGTTTTGGGTATCTACTACATGAATTGTCAATGATCATTTCTTGGGTTTTAATTTTTTTTCTTGCTTGTGTTGATTTTTTCTTTTGTGGGTCCATAGTGGAAAAACAAAAACAAACGATCTTTGTTTGTTAGATTTGGGAACAGTATGGCATTTTTGTAATGCTTCTGAACTATAATTTTGTTCCAGGCATGGGTTAGGTAAGGTTTTGTAGCTTGGTTTGAGATAGCGTTTTTTCTACAAATTCCTTGAAGTATTCCATTAGCCTTAAAGGTCATTTTGGGGCTTGATTTGTGCATATGTAAAATAGGGAGTTTCTTTTTTCTTGGGGATGCGTTTTGTTTGGACTCTAAGAGGTTGATACTCTTGTAATTTGATGAATGATAGGTTGATTTGTGATGTTGTTCTTCTCTTTTCTTTTCTTTTGTCAGTTACCAAATGCAATCGAGCAGAGACTGCATTGTCTATGCTACGAGAGAACAAAAATGGGTTTGATATTGTTATCAGCGATGTCCACATGCCGGACATGGATGGATTCAAACTTCTTGAGCATATTGGTTTAGAGATGGACCTCCCTGTTATCAGTAAGCACTCTATCATAAACATTTGACATGGATTTAATCACAATGAATTGACAATTGCATGCAGTTGGGAGCACTTCTTGACCTCATAGTTGACTTCGTACTTTTGCAGTGATGTCAGCAGATGATGGGAAACATGTAGTTATGAAGGGTGTTACACATGGTGCCTGCGATTATCTTATTAAACCAGTTCGTATCGAGGCGCTGAAGAACATATGGCAGCATGTGGTTCGGAAGAGGAAGAATGAGTGGAAGGACTTTGAGCAATCAGGAAGTGTGGAAGAAGGAGATCGGCAGCCCAAACAATCTGAAGAGGCAGATTACTCATCCTCAGCTAATGAAGGGAATTGGAAAAGCTCAAAAAAGCGGAAGGATGATGATGATGAAGCTGAGGAGAGGGATGATACATCCACATTGAAGAAGCCGAGGGTTGTCTGGTCTGTTGAGCTCCATCAACAGTTTGTTGCAGCAGTTAATCAACTAGGCATTGACAGTACGAATCTTTCACCCATATCTTTCAATTTGCTGATGTTTACTTGCTGAATGTTATATCTTTTCAATGGAGCAGCTTATCATTATTAGCAATGACTAAAAATGTTGAAACCTTGTATTGATAGTACACTTATTTTTTGAATACTGGTGAAACTCCCTTGTACCTATGAAGAAGGGATATAAGCATTGGCAGAAGTATTGTTACTTTAATCTTTTATATTTGAAGTTTCTGGTACTCATGGATCTGAGTGAAAGTGTGTTTCCATGGTTAGCATGTATTAGATCTAAGTGGCATCTTAAACAAATAAAGTTCTCTGTCATTATATAATTTGTTGTTTGTATAAGTTCATGCCTTTTTTTAATTGAATTATATTGCAATTGTCAAAAGAATTAGATATTAATATTCTTTCTTTCAGTTCGGTTACTGTTGAAATATGCTTTAAATTAACTTCAACCACGACTGCTTGCCTGTTTATTTTTGATGTTTCTCCTTCTTTTATTAACTTAACTCATTTACATTTGGTACCTGCTGCAGTCATTCCCCTCTTATGATTTTTCCATTTGATCTTCTTATACAGAGGCTGTTCCAAAGAAAATTTTGGAGTTGATGAATGTTCCTGGTCTTACCAGGGAAAATGTTGCAAGTCACCTTCAGGTATGGTACACATCCACTAAATACACAAACTTAGCCTGCGTTTGCATCTAATAAACAATTCTCAGAAGTATTTTTGGTCCTTTGATAATAATCACTGTGTTATTGTGTGATCAGAAATATCGCTTGTATCTTAGAAGGCTGAGTGGGGTATCGCAACACCAGAGTAATCTGAATAATTCTTTTATCAGCCCCCAAGAAGCAACTTTTGGGCCATTGTCTCCACTCAATGGACTTGATCTTCAAACTCTTGCAGCAACTGGTCAACTTCCTGCACAAAGTCTTGCCACTCTCCAAGCAGCAGGGCTTGGTCGGTCAACTGCTAAATCTGGCATTGCTATGCCCCTTGTTGATCAAAGAAACATTTTTAGCTTTGAAAACCCGAAGTTGAGATTTGGAGAAGGGCAGCAACAACATATGAACAATAATAAACAAATAAATTTACTTCATGGAATTCCTACAACAATGGAGCCAAAGCAGCTTGCCAGCTTGCACCACTCTGCACAATCAATAGGAAACATGAATGTGCAAGTCACTTCCCATGGCGTGCAAGGTAGCCAAAATAATTCTTTATTAATTCAGATGGCTCAACCACAGCCACGAGGGCAGATACTCAATGATTCTGCTGGCAGTCATGCTCCCAGGCTTCCGTCAACCATGGGACAGCCTATTTTATCAAATGGAATTGCTGCTAATGTCTCTACAAGAAATGGAATTCCAGAAAATATCAGAGGCCCTGGTTACAATCCAGTTTCACAGACCTCTTCAATGTTGAATTTCCCTATGAATCACACTTCAGAACTTCCTGGTAATAGTTTCCCTCTTGGAAGTACACCAGGGATATCTAGTCTCACATCCAAGGGGGCCTTTCAGGAAGATCTTAACTCAGACATAAAAGGATCAGGAGGATTCATGCCAAGTTATGACATATTTAATGACTTGAATCAACATAAACCCCAAAATTGGGAGCTACAGAATGTAGGCATGACATTTGACGCCTCTCAGCATTCAAACTCCCTTCAAGGCAACCTTGATCTGGCACAATCAGTTTTGGTTCAACAAGGTTTTTCTTCTGGCCAAATGAATGGACAGAACAGGAGTGCTGCTGTCGTAAGCAAGGCAATGTTCTCTGCAGGTGATTGTACGGAGCAGGGGAATGCACAAAATGTTAATCATCATCTCAACAATCTTCTTGTTGACAATACAATAAGGATCAAGTCTGAGAGAGTTGCTGATGCTGGCCCTGCCAATCTATTCCCTGATCACTTTGGACAAGATGATCTCATGAGTGCTCTTCTAAAACAGGTTATTTTTTCTCTTTATCCTTATAATGTTTGTTTAAGACAGTACTCAATTTCATGAATCATTGGGTAGATTTTCTTACACTAAAGTTCCATTTTCTGGCAGCAAGAAGGTATTGCACCAGCTGAAAATGAGTTTGATTTTGATGGGTATTCCATGGATAATATTCCAGTGTAGGGGATCTTCCATGCTCCAGTTCTCTTCATGATTGCAGTTTCAGATGTACATACTCACTGTAACAGACATATCTCTTTCGCAATCAGTCAGTGGGACCTCAAGTTTCTCTTTCTTCAAGGAACCATGTTTGCTTAGTTTCAAGAACTGCATCTTCCTCTGTGAATGTCATGTTGTGCTGGTTTCTTTTGAACATAACAGGACCGGATGAACAGATAATCAGGATGGATCAGTTACCATTGGAAGATAATTCTGAAGCATGTAAGATACATCTGCATGATATGCAAAGGCATTCATGCAAAATTTTGATTGTTTTTGGTAGCAAAATCTGGCAGGAAGCAACTAATTTTAGGGTGCTTTTAAAGGTGTCAAGCAGGATACATGCCAAGTTGTGGAGGCATTGTTTCTAGATGTCTGCAGACCGTAGGAGACTTTCTAACTTTAATAACAGATGAAGTTTGCTCTTTTTTTTTTTTTTTTCACATCTCTTTCTTTAAGGGGGGATGCTATCCTTTCTCCTTTTTGTTTCCTTTTATTGTTTCTTTCTCAAGGAATTGACTGTCATGTAAATACCATTTGATTGCTCTAGACATAAGTCTGGGTATTCATTTCTGGCTATTTTCTCGCCCTGAATTTTCATGAGATCCTCATTTGTGCTTTCATTTGCTTTTCTTTTCTTTTTCTTGTTTCTTTTCAACAGGTATTGGTAATATGAGACCTGTTTCATTTGGTTTTTTGCTATGTTTTTGATCTACAATAGTCTGATACCATGCAGATTGAAGTTTAGGCAATGTTGCAACCTAGACTTGGCTTAGTTAACAACTCGGATATACTCTGCAATCACTTTTCTGAACAGTTACATACTATCTGGAATTCGCTTAATAACTACATTCTTATTGGAGCGTTTAAGTGGTAAAACACCAAACTTTACCATAGTGAACCCTCCAATATAAATTCACAAGAGCTTTCAAATTCAGATGATTTCGTGACTGCAGGTAGAAAATTTTCTTCTCTTACTATCCTCAACGGATAAATGGGAATGGGATCTCAAATAAGACATTTTCTCCTGGTTTGCCATTGGACATCATATCTTGGCAAATCAGAAAAGAAAAAGGCAAAAAGATGGCTATTGGTTAAAGCTGAGCACAAAGGAATAATCAATCTGTCTTAGGATTTATACAAATCTAAACCAGGAATCATCACAAAATCCAAAAAAGTAACATGAAAAGGAACATAAAGAATCAGTGTTGTCTACATGATATTCATCCAACAATATTCTTATATAATCATGGTAAGAGCATGTTTGTCTGCCATCATAAGCCTGATCGCAATCTATGTACTTTCAAATTCCGCTGCATCCTCAATATAAGATTTCATGGCATGGGCATCTGTTGCAATGCCAAAACACATGGTTGAAACCATTAAAGAATTAACAAATCAGTATCAGCTGCAAAATCAGGTCACTTCTCATCACAGCTATTGATGCAACATGAACGAAACAGAACTGCAAGAGAAGGACAACAAAAACCTAGTAGTGGTTCATTCCAGCTATTGCTGCACCAACATGAACACAAGAACTGCTATGAAGAGTGAGAGTACTGTAGTTGAGCCCTTTCTATTACTGTTGTTTGTTGGCAACACTGAAGGAAGTGCACATTCCTCCCCATTGAAGAACACTTTAGAGGGAAACCCATCACCTGCAGCGACATTAATGCCAGGGGTACTTTTCTTGGTAAATGAGATCACCGTCTGTTGTTTTCCAGGCACCCTAGGATCTTTCTGTGGGTTGGCTCCATCGGTTTCTCCCACAATATAATTTAATCCAGGAAGACCTTGCATGAATATAGTATTGTTAACACCATTCAACTCCAAGGCACTTCCGTTAAATGAATACATCTTTTGAAACCCAGGGGTTGCTTTATCCATTTGTACTGCAGCAAACCAATCAGGGAAGGCAGTTTCATCCCAGTTGAAGATTGTGATCCTTGCACTCCATCCTCGAGAGTAGTCAGTATACACATGCCAGTTTATGCTGACCCCACAATTGTCACCACATGGTATTGGATTTGGTACTGTTAGGTGTTTAAGATCAGCCCAAGCTTTGGCCATAGCAGTCCGGTTCTCAAATGGAACAAGAAGTGCCTCAGGTGGAAGAAGAATAGCTGGAGCAGTTGTACTACAAGTACGGGCTGTATTGCTACACCCACACGCACAAGTTCTGCATGGGACAACTGAATCATTGTAGTATGAAGAAAATGATACACAGCACTTGGGACTTGCACCCTTGGGCTGTGTAATATTGCAAACCACTTGCCAACTGGCAACTGCAGTCGTACTTGGCAAGCCACTTGGGTCTGGAAACTGGCTTGGGCTTACACGCACTGGAGGGCCACATTTGTAATCAGGGTTCAATGTGCCATTGATCTTCCAATTCTGAGGAGGAGAGAGCTCAGAGCGGTTGAGATCTGGTGGCATTTTAAAGATCTGCATCTGGAATACTGAACTTGACTTGCTCGGGTCCATTGTAGGTGGCAAGATTGTACCATTTCGGCAACATTTAGGGATTAGCCCAACGGTTGTATCATTGGCCTTTGTTGGAGGCAGGTCAATAATTGTTGGCCTCCTGTTACAATTTAACACATTACCAAAATCTAGATCCCTGTAGTACGTCCCTTGTGGGCCAAATATGCAGTCAGACGAATCAACGACATAAGGATAAGCCCCTTTCATGGTATAGATGAACTCATCCCTCATCCAATCAAAGCTCAATTTCCAGTTATCAAGACGCCCAAGGGGGTTATCGTTTGAGATAGTAACCTGTGCCCAATAGTTTGAATCATATGTTCTGGTTACATCATACATTATTGTAAGATCACCACTTTGCCTCGGCAGGAATTCCTCATCTACCGTATCATTTGTTTTGAATTTTGGGTCTTTGGTGCAACAAACTTGCATCTCATTTTTACCTGGAAGAACCACCAATAGTAAAACATATGCCTGACAATACGAGAAAAGATTACTGAAAATAAAATTCACAACCAACTTGACAAAGAAAAGGTTATTTCCTTTTCTCATTTTCCTATTAGAACAGACATACACACACGCCCGCGGAGTGAGTGTCATGGTAATGGATATTACGAACAACTAAATTGATGCTGAAAACTATGTTCAGATGATGACAATCAGCCTAATTAGGAGCCTAAAAGCTTGAAACAGGATCAAACAGTTCCTTTCAAGTGGAGGCAGTCTTATGAGAGTTTCTATCATAAATTGGTAATTGAACAGCCAAAAACATTGTGAGGATAACCCAGTGTAATAGAATCTTATACCAAAAGGTGGTTTTTATAACAGCAACAGACAATTCCTAGTAATAAAGATTCAGTCCAACATGTGACCCTAGATATAAGGCTTACACATTCTATTGAGAATTCTTTAGATTCTTATCAAATGATTCACTTCAACCAAATTATAAATTTCACCTCGAAAACGCCAAACAATTAAATTGTTCCACTCTTTTTCATATGATAATCTTTCTTTCTTCCAACCCAAATGTTGAAATTTGACCAAATCCACAAAAATCCAAACAGGACTCAAATTCTATTTGTCAATTTCGTTTTTGTAATCTATGACATAACAAAATCAAACCACTTTCCCCCTCCAAACATAAAATAATAAAAAAAACGTTGTTTTTACCTTGCAAAGAGGCCGTAGGACAAACGAACCCATCATTAGCAAGCTCAATATTTTCAGGCAAAGGCACATCAGGGGCCGCCACTCCAAACTGAGTCCCAACAAGCTTAACCTGAACTTGCATCAGACTCAAATCCCCGGCTGTCTCAATCGCGGTTTTCAGATCACTCATCGGATACCCGGCAAAAAAGGTCCCGTTCCCGACATTCGCAGGCAAACTCTTCCCATCGGCCAACACCGCATTCGACGCAGAAACCAAAAGCTCATCGTTTTTAAACCCCACAAAAACCCTCCAAGATTTAAGCTCCTCGTCGCCGTTATTCAGCACCGTCAACACCGACTCGAATCTGTACGGCTGGTGAGTCGGATCCGTGGGTTTCAACTTGGTTCCCGAACTGTAAGCATAAGACAAGAATACCCCGTTACAAGAATTAGCCGCCGGGGATGGGGCTTCCACAGTTTGAGACAAGGAAAGAGGCAAAACAGATAAGAAAACGAGTGAAAGCTTGAAGATCAACAGCAAATTGTAGTACTTCAAACCCATACTTTTATTTCTGGGCTTTTTCTTCTTTCTTCTTTTTCCAAGGAAATAATCAAAAAAACGAAAGAAACCCAAAGTTTTTGTAGCGAAAAGGAAACGCGTAAGAGGGATGCGTGATCGAAACAAGACAGCTTAGTAGAAGCTGGAAGTTGAAAGCATAACTCTTTTGATCTTTTCCGAGGAAATATTTTATAAAGCAGACGCCGTTTGATTTTGGCTTTAAATATTGAAACAAAAGGGCTTATTTTTGGGGCAAAGAGAGGGTTTTTGAATGACAAATTGGGTAACAAAAAGAAGGAAGGAAAGAAGAAGGAAAGCTCCCGTTGTTGTAATAATGGAAAGGGTTCGCCTTTGCCAAAGTTTGGCTCTTTCCTTTATTTTGAATTTAGGAAGAAAGTCATTGGGTGGCGTGTGAATGCACTGCTGCGTGTGAAAACAGGGGGTTGAGAACCGTTGCCTTATGGGCTCCACCTTGGCTCTTTTATATTACTTGCTAGTATTTTATTGGAGGATAAAGTTGGTGACTTTTTTTTTTATCATTCAAGTTGGTGATGATAAATCATTATTTTGTTTATACATAAAAACTTAACGAAAAGGTTGGTATATAGTTATGATTCATGATTATAGTTTTCGTTTCAAATTGTAGATTTATATTTGAAGCATTATTAAGAAAGAAGCATACTTATAGTAAGATCATACAGAGAAAAAGAAAAGAAGCTTACAATCTGAGGAAGGGTTTGATGTTTGCAAAAGGAGACCAATTCATGCAAAGACAGCGAGGAATTCATTGTCAAAATAGAAGAAAGTAAGAAAGGAATTCATGCAAGAGATGAGGGAGATCAATCACTTGCACAATCTTCGGCTTTTGTTGCGGGCACGTCTTCGTCTGTGCTGGTAACTAAACCCCATGCCTTTCTTCTTAAAAGGATTGGGAAGGTGGGAGTTAGCCCAAGGAAAAAAGGTATTGGATTTCAAGGTCTGAACTAGTGAAATGGATGTGGATTCATTGTTTTGTTGGATCCATTTCTCATGGTTCTTTCGAAGAAACTGCCTAATCCATGACTAAAGAACAAAACCCAAGCCCATTTTAGCATCTGTGAAGGGGTCCCTGTCATTGCAAGAAAGTGTCGAGACAAAAACCTGGTCGGTTGATATATTGGTTAATCCTGAAAAACAAACAAACTTTACAAGGTCCACGCATTTGCTATAACTTCAGAATATCAGGTTCCATGGGCCTTTCCCAGTTTCCTTGGCTACTTTGTTTCCTCAGGAGTTTGAAAGAGTGGAACATGACCAAAACCAGGAACCAGTCATTACCAACAAAGTTAAGAATATCATCAACAAATCTTTGATTCAGGCTGGTATATATAAGGAAGAGTAGGTAAAATTTTATGAAAGGCAAAGTTTACGTAAGAATAAGATCAATCAAAACGTGCAGCATGCATGAACCCATAGTTTCAGGCTTTCAGCCTCTCTCAGCACATGGGTACAACGTCTACCACCCGGAATGAATGGCTTTTTGGTAGGAACATTACCATACAGCTTGTTTGTTCCCTTCTGCACCTGTCGCCACCACTTCATTTCTTGGACACCCTGCCCCTCAAACTGTGTCCCACTTTCATCATCTACGGAAAGGCATTTTCAATGTATCTGATTCTATACTTCCAACGTGAATTCCATAGACTCCTATCTGCTCTTACAGAACCTAACTTCTGCTGCAGCCACCTTGTTTTTGAGGGCCACTGCTAAAATGACGAAATACTAATGAACTGTAGAATCTAAGTATTTTTTGTTTAGAGGTGAGGGAAAATCTGCAGAGAGCCAACCCTCAATAAATAGAGTAAAATTTTGCGCATATGCAACAAATACCAGGCATGATTTGATCTCTCTTAATAGTGTCTAGAATTGGACCTCATATCTTGTTCCTAAGACAAGGCCAGTTGCATCAAGCACTCATTTTGTTGACTGCACTTCTCTAAGGAAAATCAGAGGTTGACCATGGAAAAACCACTCAAAACAACCTTTGCGACTGGTCAGCCTCTTCATGTGACAACGAAATTCAATTTATCAGCAAATTCAACTAATAATTCTGCTATGTTATCGGTCCTTGGACAGAAAACACATACACAGAGTAAAAGAGGGTCGCTTTTAATTCAAAAGCTATCCTTTTAATTGAGTGAAAAAGACTACTTTGTCTAGCAGAATCTGTTAATTTTCCTCTTTGCTTCACCATTACTTCTACAAATCAGTCAAAGTTCTCTTCAAATACCCGTGTGATTGATGCAAAAGCAAGTGATGAGCCTGGAAATTTACTCAGCTCTGATGTTTATTACAAACAACCAACAAAAGGTTTGCCACCAGAAAAGCTCACCACCAGATTCCATTAGTCCCACAAAGAACCATCAATTTTTTTTCCAATGAAAAGCATCATAAACTTGCCAGATTTGAAGCTGGTAAAGCTATAATAATACTGGGTGTACCCATACATGGCATGTGGAAGGGAGGGGTTTGAGAATGAAGTGCTCACTAGAAAATTCTCTTTCACAGAGTGATCAGAATCATCAAAGGGACCCGGGAACATAGCCCCAAATGCAGACTGCTACCCAAAGAATTTGTCTGGTTTTATAGGTTAGGAATTTAGGATCATTGTTCATTTGTCTGTAAGCATTGGCATGCAATGTCACCAATCCATGAACTGATATAATTGGTAGTGGAGTCCAAAACCTTTTTCTTCTGTCATTTTTAAGTGGTGCAATTGGGGTTTGTTCAGACTTGACAATTCACCGACCTTCCCTGTGTTTGTAGGTCCTATATATCTTAACACACTTTTTCAGTCAATTTATGTGCACATTGTCCCTCCTATCTTGTTCTTCCTGGTGAAGAAAAATTTGCTATCAGTCCTTAGAACATTGTTATCAGCCATTGCAGTTAATGTAACGAGGAATCAATCAAGCTCAAAGCTAAATTGATTCCATAAAAGGCAACAAAACAAAACCATTTGGTTTATTTAAATAATGGTTATTACCCCACTTTCATTTTTGTCCTGGAGATTGCAATCCATCTATGCACAGGCTGTTCCAACTAAGCAATCATGCTTAGAAAAAGAACAAAAGGGTTTTGCCATGGTGAAGTGTGGAAGCTCCCTTACACGTCCAAAAAGTTAAAAGAAGGAAAAGAAATGAGTAAAGTTTAAGAGATTCTACTCACCTTTTAGGAGGGGATAAAATTTTTTCCCAATTTGAAGTTATTTTCATATGATTTCATCTTTCCTTATACTGAGTCTGTTCGAATGTGAACTCTCTGATTCTTTGGAAACCTTTGACAAAAAGCCAACATAATTATTACTCTGATTTCATTAAAAAATTATTAAAATTCCGTTACATTCATTTATATATTCTTTTTTCAGTGTTTAAATGTTTGTTATTTTCTTTTTTTTTCTTTTACGAAAAATAAAAATAATTTTATTCCGAGACATCTCGGATAAAAAAATGAGATGAAAAAAATATTTACTGCAATTTCATATGATCAATCCCAGACCTGCATTATTGATAAAAATGTCAAATGATGTACAAGCATATGTACAATATTAAACATTAGTTATAAATATAAACAGAGATTTAAGCTGATTTGACTTTCATTTGATCCATCGAGAGTGATTAAAAATTTATTGAAAAATAAAAGGGGCCGACACTCCTTTAGCCTTATTTGCCCATTTAAGACAAATGGAAACTTAATTATTATCACGAGCCCTGCTACGTGGAACCCACTGCCAAGAGAAGGCTAACCAGCCTGGAAAGTTCCCCAAAGGGTTAAGCCATTAGGGTGCGCCATTTGCCGATGGGCATGAACTTTACCCTTCACATTTATCTCTCTTACCAGACCGAACAGTTCTTTGCTGGTTTTGTTTGGTTGGACCTATCCCCTCAAGGATTTGTACCAACTACCAAGGGGCAAAATTACATTAATGTTATACAATATGGGTTGGGATTTTTGATATATACATATAAGGAAAGGGTTGATTGATGCAAGAATGAAAAAAAAATAAAGGGTTTTTTTCGTTAGCATTAAGTTATATATCCGTTGTTTCTTTATGAATATAAATATAATAATTCTTGTTGTCATATCATGATATTAATAATTATATAAATATGAATATGATATAATTAAGTTTTTGTGTTATATATAAATGATAATTGTATGAAACGAGATATAAAAAAATAATGTCTAGTTAGGAAAGAAAAAAAAATCAAAATCACATAATTAACTAATCAAATTAAGATTTTAATAATGTACATAAATACATTTATTAGACATATCATGTGACAAGGTACATATGGAATGAAAAGAGATATGCAAAGGATAATAGCTAATCATGAGGCGATGAAAGATAAAAACCTTCTCTTACTTAATCCCACGTGTCAAATATTAAGGTTACAGAAAAATAAATCTTCAATATTTCAACTGAATATATAAATTTATATATATATTCACGAATGATAATAATAATAATAATAATAATAATAATAATAATAATAATAAGGCCCATATCCACCGGGTACTCGAAAGAGTTTTAATAAAGAGGCCGAAAGCCACCACGTTAAGCTTGCGTCTTCATCACGTCTACGCTCCTGCCACCACGTCATTCAAACTCTTCTCTCCACGTGTGAACATCCATCCTTCCACGAGTCAAGCCCCTTACTTATGACTGTACAAATTTCCCCCTTATTTTGACGTAATGAAACTTCTTTTACCGTTTTCGAATCCCTCCAGTTACCACTCAACACGTCACTGTATTTTTACCTCCAAAATTCCAAAACTACCCTTGCTTATTTATCTCGATGGACGTAAAACTCCCCCCATTGCCGCGTGAGCTCGGTGCCGTTTGTTCGAACTCTGCTGCCCTGAGCTAAAAGTAAAAGTTGTCGGTGTCAACTTTTAGAATTTCAAGCTCCCATTTTTTTTTTCTATTTTTATTTTATTTAATTTTCTTTTTCAGTACTACTTTTTTTCTTTCTTTTCCGTCATCTCGTTCGCTTCAATGATAAGGGACACACCAACCTCTTTTTAACACTCTCACTTCTCTTCTCCTCACTCTCTCTTCCTCTCGCCCCCTTCATAATTTTGATAAAGAACCATTGTTCTTGACGTAGTTCTTTTGTTTGGTTTTGTTTCCTTTTTGGGGTTTGGGGGTGCTGCATTTCAAGGAATTCAGTTGATCAATCAGGGAAGTAAAACTGTTATCCGTTGCCCATGATCTTTCCCAAGATGGAAACTTTTCAGACAATTGTTAGGATGGTGGTGGTGGTGGTGGTGGTGGTGTTGGTGGTGCTGCCTTCAACAGCAGTTTGTGCAGAAGAAAGCAGCAGTCCGAATGTGACATCCAAGTATCAGATCGAATGCACAATGTGTTCCTCATGTGACAATCCGTGTCAGCAGGTTCCATCACCTCCACCTCCATCTCCACCACCACCTTCACCCTCACCACCACCACCAGCTACATCCAACAACAACAACAACAACAACAACTGCCCACCACCTCCATCTCCACCCAGCTCTGGTGGTGGTGGTGGAAGCTACTACTACTCTCCACCGCCACCTCAATCTGGCGGCAACAACTACTATGCTCCACCGCCACCGAGTGGTGTTATTGGTGGCATGTACTACCCTCCACCAACATACAGAAACTACCCAACCCCGCCACCTCCAAACCCTATCGTTCCTTACTTTCCTTTCTACTACCACACTCCTCCACCTCCTTCAGGGTCTGGGAAACTGATAGCTTGCTGGGCTTCTACTTTTGCTGCCACGCTGAGCCTTCTCCTTTGTTTCCTTTGATATTGAAAGCTAAAGAAGAAGAAAGATGAAAATAATGTGGCAGATTGGTAGATCTGGGGAAACTTCTACAGCTTGAGAGGAAAACAAAGATGAAAATGGAAGAAGAGAAAAAAGGTGGTGATGGGAGCTGCTCCAGATGCTTACAAAATTGAACTTCTTTTCTAAAGAGGGGGTCATAGACAAAGAAAGCAACAGGGGGATGAGATGACGAGACTTGAGAATCTGAGATATGGGAGTAATCTTTCTTTTTTCTCTGGCTCTGTATTTCTTCTCATGCTGTAGACTGATCTGTAATTTGTTTTTGATAATTTTGCATCTATTTTTGTTCCATTAAAATGTTAATGTTAATTGGAAACTAATAAGAACATTAGTCAATTTTGACAATAATTCTCCTTTTTTGTCTCTACTTTACTGATTTTTTATGTTTGTTTTTTTTTTTTTGAAAATTAAAGATCGAATTCCATTTAATAAACCCTTTTAAATTGAAACTTAGGTGAATGGAGTAGACCTTGAACCTTAAGGGTTGCCATAAGCTTGGTAGTTTGTTTTTTGGGAGGTTTGAGCCTTGTTGAAACATTGGGGTTTTCACATTTTTTACTTCCATTTAATAGAATTGTCTTCTCTTCTTTGTTTTTTCTTTTGTTTCTTATACATAATGTAATAAGGCTCAATACCATTCAAATTGGGAGAAGCTCCACTGTGATAACCAGGTCAACCTTATCTAATTACCCCAATGATTTTTTCGCCCGGCTAGCTACAATCTGCTGACCTTAGCCACTAACCCCTTGGACTTGGGGTAAACCCGGTGTGCTACTAAAGGAAACTTTAGACTAGGTGGCTCGGACCAATCAGCTGTCCTAGCAGCCCAGCCAAAAAGGATCTGTCTAGAAGGTCTGATCTTGAGTTCTGACACGCCTATCTCAAAGGGTAGTAAACCCAATGTTTATTCTGCGCCATTCACCACCAGAGTTTTTCTTCGGACATGGATCCAAAGTTTCAGAGGGGCACAGTCACAACCACCTATTTATCAAAACAATGTGAGGGTTCAGTTGAAGGCAATTCATATTTTCATCATCTTTGCAAGGACTTTTTCGTGGCTTCAACTTTTTCTTTGCCTTCACGATGGCATTCCTATCAAGGCCTAGCCCCCAACCTTTTCCATAATTCCATGTGGAGAAAAAGTGGGTTGTCCTTTTTGTTCAAAGGGTATCCCTTTATTAAATTTCTGCTTCCTTTTTTTAATATTTTTGAGTTAAAATTTAATCATCAAAGGATCAAAAGGACAAAAGAACAGATTGTTTGGGGAGCGTGAAATGAGTCAGATCCACTTAATCTAAAACCATAACTACCCAAATTGACGGCTCAAGGAATGCCACATTTTCCTTGCTACATAATAAATAAATAAATAAATGAGGGAGAGAGGTTAGTCTGTGGATGAGGAACAGGTTGGGCAAAGGTGTGGGGACAATCAGCCAATATCTTTTCTTCATGGGAATGATAGTGAGAAGTCCAGGGAGACTTAGCTGTATGGCACGTAGGGTGATGAATAGTGGGATCCAGCCAGAGTAGGCTAAGGTATCCTAAGGAGAAGCGAAGCGAATTTGGTTCCTCCGTCTACTTCTGCAGAAGGCTTTGAGGGCACTGTGTATAGTTTTCCATCATTACTGTTTAATATGATTAACAAGAAATACAATTTCTTGGGCTGCATGCAGCTCAGGCAAGGTTAGTATCTTTCTGTGTAAAAAGATCCACACACTCTGCTCATGCTAGCTTTGACATCAGATCAAGTTGCTAATGGTAATAATATAATTACATAGTATGGAAAAGGTTACAGCCAAATGGGAAAAGTGCTTAAGAGATCAAGCCACTCTTTGTTACCAGTTTGAGCTTCAAATTCTTATGATTCACCCATTCGAACTTGAAAAGTTATTGATTTGGTAGAGCTTAAGTTACAATGCAGAGTTTAAAATATTTGATTCAATGATTAATACGTAAGATCATCTTATGCTTGTAAAGCATGAAAAGGTTTTTTCTTTTTCATTGTAACTTTCTTAACACTTTTTGCATGAAGTTTTTTTCTTTCTTTGGTTCAAACAATTGACTACATGACAAGAAATACCTCCATAACCTGTCTGAGCCTGCCCCTCACAACCTAGAAAACTTTATGTGGGCTGCTAAGGTCCATAATTAGAAAGATTATTGGGCTAAAACGAGTTCATTGCCCAAACTTCACAGTGTCTGAAATCTGAATCTGGTGGCCGAAGCCTGAGCCGGGCCAGGATTTCCATTTCGAGTCCCTGTGTACAAGACCAATTTAAAGTGAAGCATGGTCTTGAGGTATTTCATGGGCTTCGGCTGTCAGGTTTCTTGCAAAAATCTTGGACCAAAAGGCCGTAATGGTAGATAGACTGGTACATAGCAGTAGTTGTCTCTTTTTGGTGGATTTATCGATTTTGTTTCTAGCCTTGTAAAAGAATTGAAGATAGGAACGGGGCGTCATGATTTCATGCCTCATGCCGGTTTTGCTACAACATCGATGCTACCTGGTGAAATGGTGCCCAACCAGAAAGTTGTTTCTGCCATTGATAGCGGATCTTCATTCTCCTGCTGCAACTTGTACCCATAGCTAGGGAGGGAGGGCCTAGAGCCAAAAGGCCTCGGCAAATTCTGGCAACTAGGGTGGCCTAGATATAGACCTTTTTACAAAATGATTACAGCGTTCAGGTGGAGACAGATGCAGGACTTGAACTTTTCAGGGGAAAAGGTTGAAGGAACAGATCCGATGAGTCTTTAAATGATCAATCTACCCAGAACTTTTTTTTCTCTTTTCGGCTTTTAGCTCATGATTATATCCAATTGGTGAAAATAATTTGCTCTTTTAACTCAATCCCAGAGTGTTCACCATGGCTAAAACATGGCCCCAAGACCAAGAAACGAAGGAGCCAGAGCCTCTGCAGGCCGCTGCAGCTTGAGAAATCTGACCAGGAAGGCATGCTTTTGCGTGGCAATATCTGTATATCCTTTAAGATCGTCTTAAGTCGTAGTTTTTCGTGTCGGGCATGTGCTTTGTGATTTCGCCGTAGAAGGGAGAGCCCTTGATATAGGAAGATGACCATAAACAAACTTCCAACCAAAAACAAAGATGATTCCATGTGCATTTGAATTTGAAGTTACCTTCCTCATTTCAACATCCAAGATTGACACTGAGTGAAGAACGTCTGCTGGTTGACTCCCTCCATCCACATTCAACTTCATTTTTCCTTGGTTCAGATTTATTTATTACAGGTAATCCACATTTTTGTCCATTATTTTTCCTTTTAGAAGTAACATTAAAGTTCGGATAAGCAGGTTTGTTTCGGCCCAAGATGAAAAGACTGGGGAAAAGATTTGAATCCCACCAAAAGTAGCTTATGCCTTCTGCTGTTTGGCGCCCAGGAAAATTACGGGACTTCCTTTAAATTTCGTTTTCCTTTTTCTTTTTCCATCCTTATCCTATCTCTACACCCTTTTTTTTCTCTCTTTCTGGGAATTTTTCCTTTTTCCTTTTGGCCAAGTTATATAGACCACACAATCCACAAAACCATAGAAATTTGGTACAAAATATAACAAAAAATCAACACAAAATTGAGAGAAATCAAACCCCACAAACATCAATTACTACTATGTTAGGAAAAATAGAATGAAAGCTTCATCTTCTTACACTTCGCTTCCTCAAATTCTTCTCTTCCAACTCCCACAATATAGTTAGTTAAGCACTACAAAGAACACTACTACAAATTAACAAGAAAATAAACTAAGGAAAAATCACCAAAGATTACACTTGAAAATGGTTAGATACCCATTAAAGATCCTATTATTCTTGCTCTAAATATATTTTTAGCCAAAAAAAATTATTAAGCATAAACAGAACCATAGGAGAGAGCCATTAAAAGTACGGCGGCTTGTTCTTCTTCTCCCAACTTTCTCCTTTGCTTCTCAACCGTTGATCTTTGCATCAAACCTTCTCTCCCTAACGATAACAATCGCTGCTTCAAATTATCTCCTAAATTTTTTGAACTACTGTTGCTTCCTCTCTTTGATTTTTTGTCTTCTCCTTTGTTTAAACCCAAGATTGCCCTTCTCTTTTTCCTGCTTCTGATCCCACATGCATTACAGAGAGACTGCAAACAGAAAAGTGATAAAACAACAAAACAAAATCAGATCAAATCCAAACAAGAACAAAGATAAAAAAAAGTTCGAGAAAAGGTGGAAAAATAATACCTTGGGGCCAGCTGGGCCACCTCTCCAAAGAGGGGTTTTAGAGGTACCACAATCAGCACAAGTTTTCTTGGTTTCATTGCTAAAGCTTTGATTCTGGGTTTCCTTTACTGAAATCCCTTCTGAGTATTTCTTACTTCGATCTTCAGATTCTGATCCCTGCAGAGAAGGAACAAAGAGAAAATCAGTTACAAAAAATAGGAGGCTAGGCTTAGGATCAAATCAAGAACTATTTCAAAAGCAATGATCACTCACTTTTTCACTTGGATCCAGCATTTTTACTAGATATTTTGAAGATCTGAAAACAACCCAAGTTGTAAAAGAACTAGAAGTTCAAATGGGTGGTAAAAAACAAACGGCTAGCTTGGATAAGAGGAAAAAAAATGAAAATAGGGGAAACAGGGTGTACAAAGGAAAGAGATCAAGTGACGTTGTGAGTAAAGGAGAGATTTAAATAAGTAAAACCCAGATGGAGAATGATGCAAAACAACAAAGACAAAAGCAGTAGGAAGGAACGGATGGAACGATAGAGAGAAACAGAAAGAATAGAGAAGAGATCAGAGCAATGGAGAAGAAGAAAATGAAATGAAAGTTTGGGTTTTGAAGGGGCTCTGTTTTTAGGTGTCAACCGAGAAAGGAAACCGACATGCAAATGGAAAGAGGGGGAAAGTGACGGAGACTGTGAATCACACTCTCTCTCTGTGGAGGAGAGATTTAGAGAGAAACAGACAGTGAGAGAGAGAGAGAAAACAGAGGAATCAAACCGACACAAAACACCGCACGCAGGCAGATCTAAAAATCTATTTATAAATGGGACGCGAAACCCTAGCTCTGTGGCTATGAAATGACTTTAATGCCACTGGTTGTACAGTGTTTATCCCATGTTGCCACCCGCCAAAATCCCCCAAAAGGCAAAAAGGAGGAAAAGAGGGCTCCTGAAATGAAGAAAAAAGGGCGCCATTGAGTTGGTTTTTTTCGTTTGGTTTGGCTCCAAAATTTTGATTTTGTCCACCGTTTGTTTTCCCGGAAAATCTTTGGATTTGATAGTGTCATCATATGATAAAAGACGCTACACCCACATTTTCCTTTCCATGCTCACCATTAGATCAATTGCTTCAATCATTAGTCATCCTCACTGGTACCTCTTTGAATCATCCTATACTCACTTGTTAGCGTGATTGACTGTATATTAAGAATTTGTCGTGTGTCGCTTTCACCATCAAGATTAACATAGCCGCTCGTGAAAAATAAAGTAGGTGATTATCAAAACATGAGTCCATTTCATTTCTTAATTCCAAATAATTGAAACAGTTTTGAACCAAATAACACGTTTAGAAGTTTATTGAGTTTCGTTTTTACGATCAAAATCATTGTTATAACTCATGATTATAAAAACTTGAATCCATTTTGCTGTGTTTTTTTTTTATATATATATTTCATGTGATTGAAATGGGATTTTATTAAGATTTTGTTTATGGTGTAATCCAAATTAAATGGAAATAGGAGGAAAGAAAATTTGGGGCAGGAGATTTGAATGCTGTTTATGATGTTGTCGAGGTTAATATGGAACAAGGTACATAAATTGGTACGGGATGTTAAAAGGATATATTGACTCAGTGGGGGTGCAAGTCAAAAGAGTAATGGGACCCTGATGTCATTCACCAAACCATACAGCAGAAGATCTCCCCGTTATCATTTTTTTTCCCATTCTTCCCTTAGGACAGGAGAGAAACTATATATATATAACAATTTTTCAGCCGAAAAGGTACTCATTCACACCTTCAATTCACCAACAAAACGTCAAAACGAAAAAGGGTTAAAAAAGGGTGTCCATCCTACATAACTTAGCTTGGAAAAACTTAAGAATGGAAACCTCTTTTTGGAGGCAACAACAAGCCCTTTGGGTTAATCACCTCATAGCTTGTTTCAATCAAGCTTTTGACTTCAATTAATATTAACTTGTATGGAAAATGTTGAAGACAGATCAGAAAGCACAAGGCAAGGGAAGAAGAGCTGATGTTCCTATCTCTTTGGGGTGTGGGAAGAGAGGGATGAAGAGTATGCATCGCCACCACCAACACCATCATCGTCATCATCAGGGGATAACAATCAGATCAAAAGAGATGCAATGAAGGGACAAAAAGATCTGCCCGATAATTGTTGTTGCAGTGAAGAGAAAATGAAAGGTCCTTGAGCCCTTTTTCTAAATTGTAGTCAATACCCAGACAGTAGAAAAGGGACGACACAATGGTAATAGAAAGGTGGTACACAGTGACACTGAAGGAGGGGGGGCAAAGGGAGATAAGAACGACGATTGCTCTTTCTTCGATGACGGTAAAATAATCAATAGGGGATACAAGGCTTTTCTTTTTCTCTCGGAATCTGTCATGATTCTTTCCTTAATTTCTACTTCTCGTGGTAGCTTCACAAGGTAAGTGTTGCACGGGTTTTAGAACTGAAGCTCAATTTTGCTGTGGGTAGAAGGTTTTTCTTTGTTATTATCTAAAAGCTTAAAAGCAAAGGACAAATTGAACGGCATTTGCCCTTGGGGCATCGGAAAGGTGAAAGTCCTTTGAAGACTAGATTCCTCATTGATCTCCTAATAGAGATTGGCCCATTCTTCTCAAGCTATAACGTCCCCAGATCCGCTGGCCCATTCCCAAAAGTAGGTTTGCCCTCCCAAAAACAGTAGCAGAGATGAATTCTATGGAACGGTAAGCATAATGATCCTTAGATGACAAATACACACACAAATGCAAAGATATGCTGGTAATTTCTTTCTTTTCTTCTCGCAGTAGACCACAGAATGAGGTTTATCGATACTCAATAACCAACACTATTCACATCATTAGACAGCAATACCAACCATCCAAAAACTGAAAAGAAAAAAATCATGACTCAAAACAAACACAAGGTGACTACCTCAGCTCGGTTACCCCCTACCAGTATCATTCCCATTCAAGTGAAACCGCCCCGTTTATACTATGACAAAACCCAAAGGGACACCTCCCATGGCATTTGCATTGTACCATTTGACATGTAATTTCTTGGTACAAGACAAGCGAAATATATTGCAGACAACTCGTCCGGTCGCAATGGTACTCACCCCCTCTATGTTCAGAAACGCGGTATTGATAGACCTGACAGAGTACCTCCTTGACCACAGTGGACACTGGACAGACTATAACTAGACACGTCAATGTGCCCTGACCAAACTTTGACCCCAAGTATCAGTCATAACTCCAGCAAACTGCTTGTTCTATCCAACCAGCTATAAAGCCCTGCAATTTCAGTAAACTAGATCAGTAGAGCTAACTTCATCAGATAACCGATCACTCCAAGTTTGGGGTTCAAATCCAGCAAAAGAAAGTATATTTAAGTAAACATTTTACAAACCTTCAGCTGAAGTTAAATCCACCAGATGGAACCTGAAGCCCATTAGCTCCAAACTGGAAACTTTGCTGAGTACCATCACCAGGAGGTAGTGTCTCCTCCTCCTCCTCCTCCTCCAACCAGTAAGTCTCAAGAATCTTGACTGCCTTCTCATAGATCTCATTATTATCATGACTCTGTAGATTTTCAATCTTTTCTAATCCCTCAGCATCTTCTATCATTCGGGCGCAAAAGTTAAAGTCTCCAACACCTGCAACCTTCTCAGCTTCACCTACCTTCAAAATATTTTCCAACCCTTCTAGACAGACAGTTATAATTCTTGGATCAGGGCATGTAAGGAGATCACACAAAGGTTTTATGCATTCCTGACTAATCAGATACCTATAGTCCACAAAAGGAGAATGATTTTGTGATCAGTTATATGACAAGGGAACCGAGGAAACAACAACAGAATGAAGTTCAACAGGACAAAAGTACCAAGTACATAACATACTTGATTTGCTGATGAGCGCCACCAGAAGTAGCATTTGAAATTGCCCATGCTGCTTCTTTCTTTATATCAAATTCAGCATTTTGAAGTAGGTTGACCAGGGGCTCAATTATCCCGGCATTGATCACAGCCTACAACAATTTTAAAATATAATAACCATAGCCTAATTAAAAACTTCCAAAAGCAAAAGGGCCAGTGGATCAGTAAGATCAGAAAATGTTGAAAATTGCTTGAGGTTAAATTTGCCATGATTTACTCACCTGAATCTGTTCCTTGTTTCCCGCTGTAATATTTGAGATAGTCCAGCAAGCTTCTTTTTTTATGCTCTTTTTATGATTATGGGTCAACAGGCTCAGAAGGCATGCTAATGCACCATGGTCAATAATGCACTGAAATAGAAGGCCAGAAAATCATGACAAATGAAATAATAATAATAATAGTAAACAGATGCAGAAGAACTAAAAATTAAGAATGATGCAGAATCCTAAATAATACCTGAGTCTGTAAATCATCTCCTGTCACAATATTTCCAACCGTACGGAGAGCAGGGATCAGCACTGAAGGAGACGGATTACTGCTACAACACATGCATAAACTATCAGGTTCACATAAAAGTGAAAAAGACCAAGATGTTTTTAAGTGTTCTACTCACAGCAAGAGCTCAACGAGTCGTGGGCAAACTCCTGCCTCAATCACAGCTTGAATTTTGTCATTTGTACCATCAGACAGATATGAGAGAGCCCAACAGGCATCAGTCAGAACTTCTTCATCATTTGAATGAACAAGACGTTCAAGCGCAGGAAGAGCCGGCCTCACCTAGCCAACAGATCCCAACATTTAAAGCTTAATTAAAGTCATAAAAGAAAGGAAGGGTTATAAAAAAAACAATGCACATACAAGATGAAAACCTGATCAAAAGGAGGCTGTGGCTTGCCCCTGCAGAAATTTGATAATGTCCAAGTGGCATTTCTCAGCATTGACAGCTTAGCATGTTCATTCAATCGTGCTAAAAGCGGCATCAAAGCTCCATGACTGAGAACAAAATCACGACATCTAGGGGAATCACCAGCAACATTCCCCAATGCCCACACGGCCTAAAAGTTAACAAACAAATCACTCACTACAAAGTTCTATATTCTCTTCACCAGTTAAAACAACAACTATCCTAGAATTGCAAGTCTCAAACTTATTTTAAAGGATAAAAATTTTGAGATATACCTGTTCACGAACATCATCACTTGGGGAACCAAGAAGCTTTACAAAAATTGGAACAGCCCCGTTATCAATAACTACCTTTGTATTCTCCGAGGTTCCAGAGGCAATATTTGTAAGTGCCCAAGCAGCCTCAAACTATAGATTTCCCAACTATATTAGTATCAATTCAGCATATAAATCAAGTACAGAAAATACTTATCAGCAATCGAAAACATTTACCTGAAGCTGTGGAAAATCTTCCCTCGTGAGAAACTCGACAAAGCGTGGAACGACACCGGATTGTATCACTTCCTCAATTGGGGGACTCCGCTCTGTTAAAAAAATGATAAACAGATTTTATGTAGAAATATTAAAATAACACTTAAAAATTAATAAATAAATAAAGCGAAATGCATAAATAATACCAATTGAGAGCAGTTTTCGGAACTGAGTCGTCGCCTCCAGCTGGGCTGTGCCGTTATCAGACCAAACGCCGGCAACCAGCGACGGAAGACTCTCCAACTACAACAACAAACCCTAAATCACTTAAACTTCGAAAGAAAAAAAACAAGAGGGACGAATTTGAGAATTTTTTTATTAGGCCGTAGTGTTTTACTTTCTTTTCGGCGTTAGAGGACTGAAGAGAAGCAGCGAACTGCTGAGCTTGGAGGCCTTCGCGGCGCTTCTTTTGTAAACTCTCTTCGCGCTTGCTTTTCCGGATCTCCACCATGTTGTCTTCTCTTCTACGGCGCCCTTCCTCCGCGTCTACCGCCACCTTGTACCTGTTACGGCGGACCTCGGTTCTGGTACTTGGTCTCAACGACATGGCGGCTACTGTTCTTCAGGAAGCCCTAGAGGAAGGACAATGCTCGAAGAAAATCGAGAGTTTTACGAAGGATCGAGAGAAGGAAAAACCCTAGACAGTTTTGGATTGAGAAATTCTTCTGTAGAGTAGTTAAAAGCAAAAAAGCCGAAGAGAGGGAAATGAGAATTAGCGATGGCTCCAGAATTAAGAGGGACAAGTGGGCAAAAAAAAAAATCTTTTTTAATTTTTTTAAAAATTTTCCTTCTAATTTTATTGTTACAATAAATATATATAATATAATATTTTAAAATATATTTTTAATGATCAATTTATCCATCTAATCGGTTGTAAAGTTTAGACACCTAATAATTGAATAAATTATTATTTTTAATTAACTAATATTAAAATTAAAAAAATTGAATTAATCAAATTCAATCGATTTCAAATAAATAACTTCAATTTAAATCGATTAGTGCTTACATTTTTATATTCATATGATTTTTAATTAAAAAATAGTTATAAAAATTTATAAGCTTGTAACCAAGAATATCATGGAAGTAATTATATAGTTGATCAAGATTTAAATGGTGTAATTTATTCTTGAATATTTGACATTTGTATTGTGGTATTATACAAATATAAAGATTTTAAGAGCAATGATTATCTTTTATTCATTAAAGTAATGCCCACATTTCTTTTTATTCTTTTTTTTTTCATTTGACTATTTTTTATTTTTTTTAAACATGAAAAATGCAAAAGAATCAATGGGTCCATATGAATAAGATGTACTAAAGCATATACTCTTTTGATCCTCCAAAGCCTCTGGCAGCCCAATTTAAGTTTGGTTTTTTAGTAGGAGCAAGTCTTTTTTCTTTGGTTCCATCCCAAGTCCATGAGTCATTAATCTTAATTTTAGGAGTATTAAATCTGTTTTAATTTTGGTTTTTAATTGGTTACTTAATTTTATTTATTTTGTTATTTGAATCGATTTTCTATGTCTAAAATTAAAATCGAACCCCGATAGAAAAACCAATTATTAAACATATATATTTAAATATATAATACAATATTTATAAAAATATTATTAATATATATAATATAAATTTCTGAAAATAGTAAAATCCAATATAAATCGGTTTTGAATATTTTAGTTTTATAGTATAGTTGATCAATTAATTCAATGTGCAACAAAAGTTGTTTGATTGTGTAAAGAAGGAAAATTGTCTGCAAAAATCAAATGAATACAATTTTCTCATTCTTTTCTTGTGTGTAGCCATTTGCTCAGAAAATGCAGCCCTAGCTTGTGCCTTCAGCTTTGCCAAGAGGCACACAGGGCATCTATTTGCTTTTGCTCTAGACATTATTCCATTGCTTGCTGAAATCCCATGAATACAAAAACGATGGCGGTGGTTCGTTTGGAAACTCTGTGATCACCGGATCCTCTCTGGCAACGGTTGTCATCCGATGGGGTGGTGAGCCAGGTGGCGACGCGTACAGGGCGGAGGTCGCAAGGACCTCTTGCTGCACGTTTTGCTGTTCTTGGAACATTTTTTGTGCATGCAATGCTGTTAAGTAGAGGCCTGCAGCCAGGAAAACTGTAAGCAATGAGAACACACCAGCAGCACAGAACAAGCCTTCTCTGACGATGAGGCAGCTCTCTCTTGGTTTTGACCAGTTCTTCAAATGGCCTGACTCCACGCTAAGCCCAATCAACAACAGGATCTCTCCGACAGCAAAGCAAAGCCTGCACAGAATCAATGGAATTTTAGACTTGTTTCCATACGAAACGCAGCTGCTTTGCCATTTATTTGTTGTTTAAAGAAAAAAAGATGCGGAGTAAAGCAGATTCTGCAAGATGTTTGTGAGTTAAATGGTATTATAATCAAAAGGGTAGCCGCAAGGCACTGTAAGGAGAATGACTTGTGATGCAATCAAGATGCAGAAGCAAGAACAGATTTCGCATCAGATAGGACTGAGGATTTGAAAAGGAAAATTGTACTGCATCAGACGTCCTACCAGGTCGTGACAAAGAAAAATCCTCCCTGCCAGGTGAGAGTCTTGGCACGAGAGGAATCAAGGTCCCAGGAAAGCAGAGCAGGCGGTGGCGATTTGCTGACTGCAATCAACATGTACATATGTTCCACCACCATGGCAGCAGCGAGTCCCACAAATGCCACAGCAGCACACAACAATGGTGTCTTGCCGCTACTGCTGTACGCACATTCATATTTCACTTCCTTCCCATTAGCATCGGTGCCCACCCATCTTTCCTGCAAGATAATATACATGTCACAATTGTAATCTGAATTGAATTTCTTTTTCCATCGGAAAGGTAAATCAAAGAACCTGGGAACGAGTGGCTTCTGCTATGAGGCAAAGGATGAAGCAAAACAGGCCGCAGAGAATGGTTAAAACCATAAGGACAACACCAGTCCTGCTGCCCAATTCAGTGCTTCGACGACTTGGTGCAAGATCAGCATGTGTGACAGCCACTGTTTTAGGCATTTTTTAAGTCCCAAAAGAGACAGAATTCATGCAGGCACCCTGGAAGAAGACTACATGGAGGATTAAATGGTTTGCGGGACGAAAGGTGAATAGAACTATAGAATTGCTTGGACCAAAGGTTGCTTAAAGGCCAAAGATTCCAAGGTTCTGGGCGTTACTGTTAAGTATTCACACAAGGAAGATTGTCGGTTCTAAAATTTGGCTTTCAAAGGCTTATTCTGCATATTTTGAGATAACAGTCACACAAAAATATATAAAAAAGTCTCAGGCCACAACTTGCTTGCTCATGATAGACACGTGTATAATTCAATGTCGAGTTCTCACTTTCTCTCTCTCACCATCTTTGGCTCAAAGTGCATTTCTGGTCCTCTTTCTTTTCTTTTAGTCTTTGGCTCAAAGTGTACCATTTCTTAGCTCTGTTTTATTTAGTCATTCGCAAATGAAGAGATTCCCTGCTGCAACCACAGAGAATGTTCTTCAGTTTCACATCTTAGACCCCACGATTTACCTGACCCACCATTTCTTATGATTGTGTTCAGCATGTTCTGTATCTCATTCATCATCACATCAACTTTTCTGAGCCACGAATACCAGCAACCATATCCCAAGAGAAGTTACTATAAAGGGGAAGTTACCATTTGTGGGACTTTAATTTTGTTACTATGAAACAAAATACAAATATAGAAAGGTAACAAGGCACAACTCAGCTGCGATTATATACTTGGACAGTTGGACTTACTTCTGTTGGTAAAGAAAGGGCAATAATTTTCAAATTATAATAAAAGCTAAACAGTTTGCCTTCCAATGTTGACCAAGCAAAACATTAGAGTTCGTAGGCAACCATGCACTACAAAAGAACAAATGAAAGAATGGGCTCAAAGAATATTTGATGTCGGTTTGCAGCGGTGCGTTCTGATCTGGTCTAGTTTGTTCTGAGAATAATATTTTTGTTATATCTCTGTTCATACTTAAACAGTTAAATTTTATGTTTGAAAAAGTTGTTAATTAAAAAAGTGAAAAAATTATATAGATTGGGAATTGTTGATTATGGGAATCGGACAATGAGATCTTTACTCGAGAAAGGAGTTCAAAAATTCCTTTCGCATGGCTGAATTTGGAAGGAGAATGAAGGGCAACAACCATTTTCTTTGCAAACCTACTATTGGCTTCTAAAAAGCTTAGCTTACAGGTATCCTAGCGCATCTCCATTCAAATTGTCCCCTCCCAGCATTGGACAGTCTGATGAATCATGTCCGAACTGCCCACAGCAAGACCCAGAAAAATGTCTCCGCTTTCGAGCAATGTCAATCCCATCTCTTGACCTTCTGTCCTTAATCTTTCCTGAGGTGAGAGATTCATGAGAAGTCCCGATGGTGAAGCTCTGAACGATTCCATCAGTGTCTTCTACCTCTGGTAGAATCAAGTCGGAGGGACAATTGTAGACAATGTCATTTGCACTATGTGTTGGCCTAGGAAGGTCCTTGATGCGGGATAAAACCATGGCAGTTTGCTCACAAGCAACATCAAGACGTTCCTCTGTTTCAATTGATTCTGCTATAAGTGTTGAAGCCATGGACTCTAACAACTGAATCTTTTCAGAATGCTGTCGCGTCGCATTCCTTAGCAGGTTTGTGGAAGATGAACTATTAATACGCCAACGGCTGGGAAGATACTGTTCTGGAATATGGAAACAGTTATTGCTTGATAGAACACGAAGAACATGTCTGCAAAGGATGCCTGAAAACTCAAAGTGATGGCAACTACAACTAATGTGCTCTTCACATGGCACCCAAAGCACTTTGCACCCTCCATCCATCTGGGTATGGTGTTTGACCTGGAAGCAACCTTCGTCTACCAGAAAGGATGCATATTGCGGAGCCAATAAAAGCTCTTCTTGGAGCTTACCAAAGGCGTAGGGCGTAAGAACAGTAGCTGCATGAGATTCAATTGGTGAACCTGTTTTGAGGCAGACTTTCTGCAGTTTCCTTTGCATCTTTTGCTTAGAACCAGCACGGTCATTAAATTCAACAATCTCAGCCACCTGCAAACACAAATGTTCAAGTAAGATTAGGCATAGTGAAATTTACATCAACTGGATAATCAAGAGGAAAGGAAAAAATCAAAATTTGCGCACTTGCTCTACAAAACGATCTAGTTGTGACTGTGCACTCAAAATCCGTTGGATGAAAGCATTAATAGTCTCTGATTGACATGAACTCGTCAAACCTGCAAAGAAATAAGGCCTCAAAAATGGCAAAGCCCAAAAAGTCCGCAATGCATATAAGCTGATAATGTGCTTATTTTCATGGAGTCCATATTTATCAACCATGTCCCTCCATTCTTCTTCAAAATCTTCTAATAATTCCAGAGTATAAAGCTGATAAAAATCAGATTTCCAATCATCATATCGTGACCCAAGCAGAAGAGAGAACCAATCTGAGAACTTTGAGATTATGTGCCAGATGCAAAAGGCATGCTTGGTTTCAGGCATTTCAATAGCAATAGCCTCTTTCAGCCACATATTTTGGTCAGTTAGTAGGGTCTGTGGAGCCTTTCCTTTCATGAAGCCCAGAAATGTCTGCATAAATATAGGAACATGAAGAAGTAGAAAGGATATGCATTTACAAGATTAAAAAAAAAAGGAATAATATATGGGAAATCAGAGAAGCAGAGGAACTAGATGCTTAAAGAACAAAACATACATTGATTGCACTTTTAATCCCTAGTCACCATTTCATAAACTTTTATATCCCATAAACTTTACTTTGACCCCATTCAATTCAGAAATGAATTTGAAGATGAAGTCCAAGTGTGCAAAGTTCAGGGAAGGTGCTCCTATATGGTAAATTGCTGATTCCTAGTCTGAGTGATTGAGAGGTAAAAAGTTTATGCAGACAATTTTAGTTCGATCAAAAGTATGCTTATTGGTGTCTCACCTTCAATGCCCAGGAAAAAGATTGCATATTTTCATCCCGTAACAGCACACAACCGAAAAAGGAGGTCATTCCATAATTGTCTACTCCAACCCAAATACCTAATAGCATGTCATAGGAATCCATGCGGTGTGTTGTATCAAAAACCACAGCATCTCCAAATGTCTCGTACAGCTGAACAGATGAAGCGTAAGACCATGCAATATGCTCCAACCTGTTATGACCATCTAATTTGAAATCATATTGAAATTGAGGATTTTCATCTTTCAATTTCTTGCACATTGCAATAAGATCAATAGCATCATAATCGCGATTGACATTTCTGAAAGACTGTAGCAGGTTCCTCACATCAATTTCTGTAAAAGGTAAACAACCTAACTTAACTCCTTTCTCTAGCTCCATCAATCTTAACATTTGTCTCACTGACATTCCAGCTTTTGCAAACATGCAAATCCGTGCTTTGTCATCTGGAGTAATGGTGCAGTAGGCAGGAAGAAGACGCACTTCATTTGCTTTTAAGAGTTCATGGTTGTGGACATTGCTAAAGCCAGTAACACGCCATTCAGGGACATCAAAATCTGCCCGCTTGACAATGCGCATAGATGCTAGACAACCACAACGAGATGATTTGCGATTCCTTTGCATCTTCCCATCTTCAGACAGCTTCATCTGTGGATACCCACCTCGATGGCAAGTAAAATCCCTTCTTGTGACTCCACGACCAACCCCATCTTTCCCTCGAGTTCGATGGCGTCTGATTGAGAAACCACATTGTTTGGCAAAACTGCAATAAAATTCGTAAGCAGCATCCTGTGATACGAATCTTTGGCCAATGAATGGAACAAGATTCACAGAAGTTTGTTGTGACAATATCGTGTCTTCAGGCATTTCCACTATGGTTCCAGTATCATCTTGAGATAAATCAGTGCCATTTTCAGAAGATTCCATCACCATACTCGTTCCTTCTGACATTCTTTCCGCAATAGATAAATGAAATAGCAGATACACTACCTAAAAACAATAATAGTTCATAGTTAAACAAAATTTTTAAATAAAGGGCAAGCCAATTAAATTTCTGCATCAAGAGAAGAAGCAATACTATGAATGCAAGAAGCTGCTAAACACTGTCATAACACAATAACAAGACCATGATGTCCCTCTGGTTTCTAAGGAACCACATTCTATCAAGTAAAGTAACTACCTTTCTTCTCCATCAACACTCTTCATGCTAGCTCCAAAATGCTTCATATCCTCATAACATCCATTAGAAATAACTAATAATTGAACACTGAAAATTAACATTTAACAATAACAATGCTACTTCTTCCATTAACTCAATGTGTAGACTAACATTTCAGATTAAAGGGTATAAGCATTCCACCATGTATTCCACCAATTCCAGCATAGTTAGATCAAAATCAGGCAAAAAACTTAAGCTTGATCAAAACAATCAAAACCCCAAAAAAGGGGTTGGATTAAAGCTTAAATTGGACCAAAAGGAACTCACTTGAGAGCTAAATTTCTCAATGCAATCTTGATCTCTTAGCCATTGGAATCCCTCTAAAAAATAACCCAAACCCAGAAAAGAAAAATCATCACAAAGTATAAGGGATCGATTCAAAAAGAAATTCTTCAACTTAATAAGCTGAAAGAAAAATTTACCTGGAATTTTCTAGGTGAAAAGTTATGTTTTTGTAACGGTCAATAACGAACTGAAACAAAGTGGTAAAAAAGGAATAGAGAAAAGATGAAACTGGCGGGGAGGCTCAGGAGGGGTGAGCAGAGCGCATCCTCTGGGGAACGATAACTATTGTCAGGGGAGGTTGACTACCGTGCGCCGTTAGGGTGGTACCCGATGTTATCGTGCGCGCATGTTGATCATTAGCCGTTGGATCGAAATAAGGGGGTTGTTGATTTTGGTGGGGTCCGTTTCGAGACCGAGATTTCTTGGGGATACTTTTTCCTGTACATGGATACGCGCGATGGAGGAGCGTGAAGTCCCAACGATTCTCACGGGAAACCCGTGTTTCTTGTGACGCATTTGCTGCGTGCGCGGGGCTTGCCGTATCCCCGTCGGTCGGCGTACGTTAGAGTCTACCCTGATCTTTGAGGCTTGTGGCTTTGGCTCGTCACTTTGCCTTCCTGGCCACCGACTGATGCTAAATTGCGCTTGTTGTTACAGTATACTTGAAAAATAAAAAATGTAACGGGTAATATCCGTTCATTTTAAAATTCCCGTATTCCAATCCGATTATAAAATCTAATAATAAATCCAACTCCAACTAATGAATACGTTATTAAAATTCCAACACGCTTATTTAGTTTTAAATTACGTGAGTCCTCGTTACAGATTTCAATCCGATCCGAATTCTTTAAACAAAATAAAATTTAATTATTTTTATTTATTTTATTTATTAAAATTAAATTAATAAATTTAAAATTAATTTTATATTTAAATAATTTATAAATTAAAAAAACTAATTTATCAATTACAAATAATACATCCAATAAAAAGTAATATAAATATTAAAATTTATTATCTGTAATCAAGTTTCAATGAAAAATACTTGAAATTACTTTGTGTACCCTACTTGAATTTGTTTATAAAATACTTTAGTCTTATTTATATCAGTTGAATATTATCTAGCACATATTTATATACTAGCCATTGTCCTTTCAAAAAAATATATATTACTCATCGTAAATCTTAATTATACTGTTAGTTTTGTCGAATTTATTTTTTTAATCTATATTAAAAAATAAGATATACCAATAAATGTTTATATAAATTGTTAAATTTGATTATAATGATAATAAATATAAATTTTATAATTATAACGGTTCTTCTGTTATTTTCTAAAGTCAAAATTTTGAGAAAAAACTTAACACTGAGTTTTTCTTTAATGAAATAAATCATGCAAAATCTCTTCATGGGGCTGGCCTGGCCCAAACAAAATGGGTCTTATCTTATTCAAAAATTGGACTGATCTTTGAGACAAGCAACACAAAGCAAGGCTCAAAGGATTTTGTTTCCTGCCATAAACCCTTAATTAATCTTGTTTTAATCCAAATCTAATCTCATTTAAAGCAAGCTTAAGTGACTCAAGTTTCGTCTTTGTCATTATAAAACATTAAAAATTGAATCGAGAAAGATTCATATTTTAATTTTAAGTCAACTCTTTTCGTTATTAAGTGAAATCGACACAAAATTTATGATTCAAATTAATTAAATCATTGTCAATAAAGTCGAAAAAGATGAGGTGGACAAAAAAGGATGTATTATTTGGTTGACCTTATAATAATAAAAACAAAACATAAGCATATGGAGTATGCCTATGCTTTCTATGACAGAAATGAGCAAATTTCGGGGCCACATTGTCACGTTTTGTAGTAAGTGACTATTGATGTAGCCTACTTCTATTCTAGTGGACCTTTTAATTTGGCTAGTTTAATTTCAATTTTCTTTTAAAAAAATATATGTTTGTGTTAATATATATTATATAATTTAAATTTCTCTATAGCATATAATTTTATAATATAAAAGATTTTTTTTATAATATGGTATTAGAACTTTGAGTTCGATATATCAAGATTTTCTTTAGTAACAAGAGAGAGCGATGAGATGTGAATAACCCATCCTCTTTAATAAGGTGATTGAATTGCGTTTAATAGCAATTATCAAATTTAAAAATAAGTATGAAAATTACGATTTTAATGAATTGGTTCTCAATTACAAAAGCATGCGACCGCAATCGTGTAATTATTAAATTGAGATTTTAATAAGTGAGATAGGTTTGTCTTAATTTCAATTACAAAAACATTTAAAAATTTACGATCATAATTATAAGAAATGAGAATTATATAATTATCAAATTGAGAACTTAATTAGCAAAATATGTTTGTATAAGTTTCAACTACAAAAACTTTTTAAAGATTTACGTTCATAAACACAATATCAACTTGGAACCTTAATCAATGAGATATGTCTGTCTACTTAATTATATTGAAAGGTTACATTCTCTAACAACAAACTGAATGGGACATGAAACATTTCAATTAAGAACAATTTTCCAAAAGGTGACATGATTTAACTTGGCCATTTTCGGAATGTGTGACCTTTGCCTCATCAAAGAAAACCAAAACAACCAATCAAAAGTCGTGATCATGTTTTCCCTACCATGATCATCGCACGAGCTCCATCTCTCCACCTGCCTATTCCCACTTTTTAGTTGTTTTCGTCCTGATACTACTGCCATCAATGTTTGTTTCCAGGATCCACCGGCCTCAGGCTATTCCCATCCTGTGCTGTTACAGAGAAAATATGTCCCTGTAAGAATCCAACCTCACAGGGCCAATATGTACAAGGGACTTGATGGGTTAAAAAGCTTCGAAATTATTGGCATTGGTTGGACTACCAAACGCCTAGACAGTGAGGATTTAGTGGCATTATTGATGTCGTTTTGGTCCCTTTTACCTAGCAAAAAAGGAATCACAGTACCATATGTTATGTTTAAGTTGGAGGGTTGTGATACATGTAATTATTTTCAATAATTAGAAAAACACGACGTAATGAATAGATAAACATATACATGCTCGTGTTATATATCTCATCATTCGATCACTTCTCATATAATAAATTAAAAAGAATTATACATTAATTACATATTCAAGTCCTCTTTGACTCTTCCATTTCTTAGGAAGTGAGTATCTAATCATCAGGCCAGCCAGCCAGGAGCATTTTAGGACTTTAAGAAACATGATGAGTTATTGGAGAGCTTTCCCATACGTATGCAAAAGTTCAATTTGACGGGGAGTGGTGGTGAAGAACCAACAAGGAAGGTTAATGATTACAGGCTATGTATCTAGCTTTCGAAGTGTAAATGTTTGGGGGATATTTTTCTCGGACACTTTCGATGGTGGTTGTAGTTTCACAAAGGCATATCCTAGTTAGTGAAGTCAAAGGAGGTCGCATTGTGGGTGACACTGCTATTAATTATCTCGGGCTCTAAAGAAAGCATGCAGAACCATCCTGGGCGTCTCTCAGTGGCCGACCGTCACCAAGAATCATCAAGCATTCCCTTTGCTTGTTTTAGCAATGTATCATGTTGCCATGTTATGGAAAATTATAGTCCATTGCTTTCTCCAAGGCAAATCAATAGAAAGAACCTTATTGCATGCTGCAGCTTGTTACCCTTTTCATCAGACTAGAAACAGAAATCGAAATGCTGATATCAGGACTGCTGACTAGTTTGAACTGAGATTAAAGAAAGAATATATTTGTGACAGACAAACATATCTGCAATCGTTTAGTGTTGACAAACACTACATACCATGGGATGTTGAAAGGACATGATGCACGCGCTGAAAGCTTAGGACTTACTTTATAGGTATGTTTTCAGTTTCGCACGAGTGCTTGTCTTCTATCAAAGGGAATTTATAAAGGGATTCACAGTAAACTGAACAACTCAGGCTGTAGTTTTGGATATGGTTGCTCACTCTCTGATTGAGGGTATTTGCGTCAGTCTGCATGGGAGATATACTCCTTCTCTATATATTTCTATGGATTTCCAAAAAAATTTACATCAGCAAAGCAGCCCTTTCTCCTGGTGTTTGATTTAGCATGAGTGAACCAGAAACCAATGGCGCAGATGAGCCTGGCAGAAAACAACCTTCAACACTGAAGCTTTTCGGTTTTCCTGTAGTTGCCTATGACAAAGTGCCTGGATTTGTTCCAGGAAATGCAGAGTACAAGAGATTTGAGTGCCAGTTTTGTCACAGAGGTTTTGCCAATTCTCAAGCTTTGGGTGGCCATCAGAATGCGCACAAAAGAGAACGACGAGCAAAACAATCCTCGTTTTTCGGCGATCATCATCATCAACAACAACAACGGTTTGTGACTTCTGGCCCTGTTATCACGGCGCATTCAGCTCGATCAAGGCGGTTGATTTATGCAAGAGGGTCCACGAGCATGACCGCAACTGATCATGCAGCTCGGTTTCGGGGTCTCTCGGCTACATCTCTGCCAATGCTACCTCAAAGGGGTCCTTGTCCCTTTCATGTTGGCGGGTCGCAACAGGATCAGGGACCTTTTCAAGTACAAGCTGAAGTTGGCGTGAGCTCAACATCGGGTTCATCAGCAGCTACGGAAGTAAATGAAGGAGATAACATAGATCTCCATTTGAGGCTAGCACCGTCATCCACTACCTCGAGATGAGCCACTGGTCCCTAGGAGAACACATCCTGATTTTGAACTTCAGTCCTGGTTCGAGTCTGTTACAAGCTAAAAAAGGAAAAAAAAATGTGGGTGCACATGATTGTGGTTTGTCCAATTTTTGACTTCTTCTCCAGGGGGTAGAATTGATCTTGGCTGTTACTTTTCTTCCTCCCAGTTCCAATTGGCTAATTAACTGGCAAGTGCCCTGTTGCTCGTTGAGCCAGGATTTGAACTTCTTGTTTTTTTCTTCCCTCGAATCCTGAGGGGGCTCAAGTAGCAGAAATACAGTCGAAGAGTTCACTATGCAGTTGTAGTGTAACCCAGAATCCAAAATCCATGGTATGCTCCAAGCCCCCAACATGAAAACTTCTCTGAAAGAAGAAAGAATTTGAAAATCTAGGAACCCTTTGGTCTATTCAAGTTTAATTTAAGGGGACTGTAAACAATCTAATAGATAGCTGAAAACAGGGAGGGATTCAAGGTCATCCAACCAAGTCTAACATTCTTCAAAGTTTCAGAGTCTAATATTAGGAACCAACCAAAATTCAAACACAAGACAGCTCTACAATTCAATAAACACTAAAATATTTGGTAGTGTCCACATAACAACCTCAGGAAAAACATAAACCAGGTTCCTCTCTCCTCATCTCCTTAAAAACCATCATTTGTGTTATACATAACAAGATTCTGAAGCATTATAGCTTAGAAAATCTTCTCTGTTTCTGGTCTCCCTCCCTCCCTCCCTCTCTCTCTCTCTGTCTAAATCTCTGCCAATTAGGAAGAATGGCAGATGCTGCGAGAGAGATGGAAGATTTCAAGGCAGCAAACAGGACGTTCGGTGGTGAATGGAGGCTTGGGATGAAAGATAATAATAGTTCATCAAATCAACCATCATCTCATCGCAGCACCCCGGATCCTCCTCCTCAACCTATCCGTTTACCAACACCACCGATGCACAATAAGTCCAGCAACAATTACACGAATTACAACTACAGTTCTCGTCCGACACGGGGCGTTGGCAACCCTGAATTGAAGAGGCAACGCCGTGTGGTGAAGTACAAGTCCTATGCTGTTGAAGCCAAGCTGAAATCTTCGTTAAGGCACGGGTTTCGTTGGATGAAGAACAAGTACTGCGAATTTGTTCGTGGCTACTAGATTGCAATGATGATCAAGATGAAGCAGAGAGGGGGTTGTTTTTTTGAATCTTGTTTTTCCTTGCTCCTGGAGATAATGTAAAATACGACAAGTAATTCAAGGAAGAATATGTTGAATTTTTTTGCTGTACATAACAATTCACAGGACCAATGCTCTTTTCTTTGTCGTTCCTGGTTATAATCTCGGGCAATAACAACGTTTGTATGCAAGTTTTAAGCTGACATTGTCTTCTATGGGCTGACATTTCCAGGCAGGTTGAAAAGAAAACAAGACAGGATGAGCTTGGTTGGTTACTTTCAGACAGTGTTCATCATCTTATTCCAGGCAAAAATGGCAAACCTGATTTAGAACCTTACCTTGACAGCATTATATTTCTCATTAAATTTGGGCTCTCCTATCTGCAACTATCTCCAAGTACAAAATCAAATCTACCATTGTAGAATATTAGAAGTTAGCTCTACATTTAAATCAGCAATTCATTCCTTTCCATAATTTCCTTTTAAGTAACCAGATTTGGCCCACTTTACAATTATTGAACACGACTAACTCAATGGGAATAATAAAAATAGAAATTCTTTATCTTCAACATCTTGTTATATAATTTTATGTTAAATATTCAATTTTATATTACTAAAAATTTTAAATTTTAAATTTAGTTTGAAAATTTTATTAAATTTGTGACGTAAAATTATAAAAAAAATATCTAATGAGAGGAGCAGATAAGGTAATACACCTTGGAACAAATTTTCTTGTGCTTGAAGACCGCAACATGAAGACATTGAGACCCCAATTACACAAGCCCCATTTGATGTTTTGATTAGACACGCAATTTACCATGTTACCCTCAACTTGGAAAAAAATAGGACTTTTGAACACGTGTGCACCAGTCCATCAAGTAGTACACAAACTTAATGAAACTTATGCGTGAGTTTATCAGAAACCCCAGGACCACTCCAAAGTCTCCGTTTGGAATTTGAAATCTCGTCCCCCTCCAAAGAGACGTTATAGGCCTTTTAATTTTTCCTCCTTTTTTAATAATAAAACTTTAAATTAATTTTTATTTCAAACGAATAATCATTTTTTTTTTTTTCAAAAAACAAAATCCCATGTTATTTACTCTGCCTCCATTTATTGCTTTGAACTACAATTCACTCTCTCTATTTCTCTGTCTCTCTGTCCATTTCTCACACTCAAAGGAGGAGCCTTTCGCTTTTGTTTCTTTCAAAAATCTAAAATTTAAGCTTAACCCATATCAAAGCTTACTCTTTTCTTTATATTTAAGCTGAACCCAGAAAAATTCAGCTGCTTTTGAGCTGATCTCACTCAATTAGTTTTTCAATGTAAGGTTTTTTTTCCCTTTGATTTGAAGTTTTTGGTTTTTGTTAATGGATTAGTGAGAAGATTGTGGGCATTGATTCTTGTGTTAAGTTGCTGTTTATTGATGTTTGAGGTATTGGTTTTGCTTGTTGGTTGGCATGGAATTGATTAATGGGTCTTTTTTTTCTTGTTAAATTGTTCATGTGGGCTTTGTTTAGGTGCTGAGGAAGTCTAGGAGAGGAATGTTACTTAAAAAGTTTGAATATAGTGTTCTTGATGCAGGTTCAATGAAATTGAATTGTTTGGTACATTAAAGGAGCAATCTCTCTCTCTCTCTTAGACAAACTTTTAGTTTTAGTAAAATGGTTTTCTTTTTTTTAAATAGTGCTGAAGAGCATTTGATTCGCAGTTTGGTTAGAGTTGGGATCTGAGGTGTTTAATTTAGTAAACTGAGTCAATGCAATTAGTTTCTACAAGTTTTTTGATTCACTTTGGTACCATAGAAACTTCAGCTGTTGAACTTCTCTGGTCAAAGACAAATGCTACATGGTATGGTCTTTGCTTTTTCAGTAGCAAGGCTATCATGGGAAATTATGGGGATAGATATACAGGCACAGGTAGAGAGATTTGATATAGCAGAGTTTGACATCTTAAGTTGCTTCTGACCTGGAAATTGTGAGAGCAATATTGTTGAAATCCTTATGATTGAGTGCATTGTGATATAGATCTAAGATGGTGATAATGGTAGCAGGAGTACATGTGTTTTAAGTGTTCACTTCATGTTCTTCTGTTGTCTAGTTTTCTTGACAAAGTTTAGCTGTTTGAAGTTCTGCAACGGCTATTTAAGTCTGATGTGATATGAAGATGGAGATACTGCATTTGACCATGTTAACTTGTTGCACTTTTAGAGATCTTAAGTTCTGGGCTAAAGGAGCAGCTAGTTCAACTCCATTAATTGTCTTCTAATTTCCCTTCTAAGGATTCTATATAGACATCAGACCTTCCATTTCATCTAATAAAATATTGAAGGAAACTTACATAGACAGCTCTTTAAAATGTAATGGTGCTTAGTTTCTTTCTCTGCTTTGAAAAACGGAGATCCTAGTAAGAGAAGTTACATCGCATACTTAACATCTTAAAATGATTTAGATTCTTGTAGGAATATGTAATAAAAACTTCTAATGGAGAGTTTGATTGTGTAAGAAATTCAATTTTACTTGGTAACTGAACTGTTTGTTGTGTTAATAACATCTACAGATGGATTTGGTTGGTGGAACAGAGTTTCTATTTCTCTTTGTATCATTTGCTTATATAAATTGAGCAGCCCTGGATTCTGCGTTCATACAATGGGGGTTGACAAAGAAGGTTCAAAAAATGGAGGAGGTTATGTAGGTGGATTTTTTCAGCTATTTGACTGGACTGCAAAATCTCGGAAGAAGTTATTCTCGAGCAAGTCAGATTTTCCAGGTATAACTGCCTCCCCGGTGCAGATGAGCATGCAACAGGAAGCGTGTCACCATGCACAGCTTTGTGCAAGTGAAAGTTATATTCTTGTACCGTAATAGTTTATATCTTTTTTATGGTCACTAATCAGTATTATTTCTTTGAATTTTTAGAGCGTTCAAAACAGGGGAAGAGAAGTGATGGAAACTTACCAATGACACGATTCCATCTGGTGAGAACATGGCAATTCCAAATGATTTCAGCATAGATCTCATTACACTCTTGACGGAGTGTTTTAATCTGAGACTCTTTACAATTCTTGTTGTGATTATTGCAGATGGATGAGGATGAAATTGGAGCAGGGACAAGCATCAAAGGAAGTAGTGATTACAGTTGTGCTTCATCAGTTACTGATGATGACATATATGGAGCTAGGGCCCCTAGTGTAGTGGCCAGGCTTATGGGATTAGATTCTTTGCCTACGTCTTCTGAGCCTTACTCCACCCCTTTTTTTGACACTCAATCTCTTCGAGATGCTCATTTCCGAAATAGGAACCTTAATTATCATCATGACCAGAAAATAATTTATCCTGGAGATCTGTTCAATAAGATGGAGGGCCCTGCCAGGAATTTTGGGGAGTCAAAGCCTCAGAAGATAATCAGCAAGCCCATAGAGAGATTCCAAACTGAAAGTTTGCCCCCTAAGGCAGCTAAAACAATTCCAATTACCCATCATAAACTTTTGTCTCCTATCAAGAGTCCTGGTTTTGTTCCTACTAAGAATGCTGCTCACATAATGGAAGCAGCTGCAAGAATTATCGAGCCTGGCCCCCAAGCTATTTCTAGAGCCAAAATGCCTATGGTCAGGTCATCCTCAGTGCCCGTGAAAGTTCGCGATTTCAAAGAAAAAATGGAGGCTGCACAGAAAATGCCTATGGTTGGATCTTCTTCTGTGCCCTTGAAAGTTAGAGATTTGAAAGAGAAAGTGGAAGCTGCCCAAAAAACATCCAGGCTCACTGAAACAACTAGAAGACCAGTTGAGTCAAATGCTGCCAAGTATCTTAAAGGACAATCTCTGAACAAGAGTTGGAATGGGTCAACAGACACAACATCACCCAGGGCTTCTGATACAGAAGAAATTTCTTCCGTTTTAAAGAGTAAGGGTAAGTCTATTTCGCTTGCAATCCAAGCAAAGGTCAATGTACAGAAAAGAGAAGGATTGGCTTCAAGCAGCAGTCGAAGTTTTCTCGGGCAGAAAGACCAGAGTGAGGTTAAGTCAAGTCAACCATTCAAGAGCCAACCATGTACTCAAAAGAGTTTGCATAAGAAATCTTCTATGCACAATGCTTCTGGTGTACTCAAGCAGAACAATCAGAAGCAAAATTGTATAGTTGATAAAGACAAATTACCTTCAAAGTCCACGGCTTCCAACTTGCACAGTAGAAAAGTGCTCTCTGGGGATTCTTCCTTTGGGCGACACAAAATGTCAGGTAAAACTGTTGGGAATTCCAAAACTGGCTCAAGGAAGTTGGGCTTTGGTGCAACAGATAGTGAAAAAGGAGGTCCATATTCTGGTACAAAGAACCCAAGGAAGAAAAGATCGATTGATAGGAATTTCCAATTTGAGAAAAATCAGGTTGTTGATAATGTGTTGATTGAAAAAAATCAAAAGGAAGATCATCCTGTTACTGAAAGGAACTTCAGCTGGGTAGAAGATAGCAAGAAGAAAGGCATGGATGTTGTCTCCTTCACATTCACAGCCCCACTAACCCGGTCAATGGAAACATCTGCTCAGATTGCACAGAAAAATAACGGCATTTGCATGGATAATCAGGGTAAAAGATTGTTGCTTGACACTGAGAGTATGAAGTTGTCTTCGTTGGGATATAATGTCATAGGAGGAGATGCTTTAAGTATGCTTTTGGAGCAAAAGCTAAGGGAATTAAGTAATGCAGTTGAATCTTCTTGCCACAAATCTCTCAATTCAGGATCAGCTTCTAATTCTATGTCATTTTCACAAGACCTGGTGCACACGCCTAATGCTGTTACCACTACGCCGAGCTTATATGATAAACAGGGTAGTTGTCACGGTTCCAACCTTTCCTCCACTGATCTTCAACTGCTCAGATTGAAGCATAAGTTTCAGGTAAAAGACTTAGCTTTTCAATTTTCTAAGAAAACTCCACTCAAGTTTTCTTTGTTTGTTGTGCTTCTAACTAGATAATCTGCTGCTTGAATGTATCTTCTTTTGGAGTTTTAATGGTTAACCATTCTTTTATCTCAAGCTTGAGTGAGTGTTGCTATAAAATGCATCAAAACTATTTCACATGATGATAATTAATGCTAATATGGCACATTCAGGGAGATGAGAGCGATGAATGCAGCAGTAGCTGTCTTGATGCTCGGCAACCTAGTCCAGTTTCTATTCTTGAACCTTCCTTTTCGACTGAAAGCTGCAACTCTTCAGATAGCACAGATAGTTGCAGTATAGAAGGTAAAAGTAGTGGCTTATACTTTATGTTCGTTATTAAATCTGTTGCATAAATTTTTCTTTAGGTATACTAATCTGTATCTCTGATACAATTTCAGGAAGCAAGCACTGCTCATCTGTTCAAGCTCAGGAAGTTCTTGGGCTGAGTTCTTCAAAGAAGTTACGCTCACTAGACGCTGACACAGATTTATCAGATTCAGCTTCTTCCTTATGTCCTGGAACTGTGGCTAAAAGAAATCAAAATACTGTTGTTAAGTCAGATCCCATGAAATCAGTCAACTGGGAACTAGAATATGTAAAGCTGATACTATGTAATGTGGAATTGATGGTCAAGGACTTTGCCTTAGGCCGTGCTCGTGAAATCATAAACCCTCATCTTTTTGATAAGTTGGAAAGCCGAAGAGCAGGATTTCGAAGCAATGGTGGGGAGTCTAGGCTAGAACGGAAGGTACTATTTGATTCTGTCAGCGAATGCTTAGACTTGAGATGCAGGCGGTACGTGGGTGGGGGATGCAGAACATGGGCAAAAGGGATGATGATTCTGAGAAGAAATGAGTGGTTAGCTGAAGAAGTGTACAAGGAGATCTCAGGGTGGAGAGGCATGGGTGATTGTATGGTGGATGAGCTTGTGGACAAGGACATGAGCAGTCAATATGGAAAATGGCTGGACTTTGAGGTTGATGCATTTTCACTTGGAGCAGACATTGAGGGTCAAATACTGAACACCTTGGTTGATGAGGTGGTTGCTGAAGTCTTGCAACTTTAATGCTTTCTGCTTAGTCACACCAGGTGTAGAATGGATGAGCTCGTGCACAAGCACATGGCCTATATGGGAAATGGCCAGGGCTTTAAAGTTGATGAGTGCATTTGTACTTGGAGACAGTGAGGGCTAAATTGAATGCTTTTGGTTGCTGAATTGATCAATGATAGCTTGCACTGTTTTAAGCCTTTAGTTTTGCCACTTCCAATGTATGTTTCTCTTCATAAATCTTACCCCTTGGGGGGGATCTTTGTCTCATGAAGATTCTTAAAAGTTCATTCTTCAAATTATTGCTTCATATCAAGGCATCATTGAATTAACATTTTCAGTTTGATCATAGAGTTGCTTCATTCAAATAATAGTGCATTCATTACATACAATATTTGCTGATAATTAGCAAAAAATTAACTCAAGTATAACCTTGGCTAATCTGGGACATGAAACCTATGTTTGAAATGTAACATCTAATTATTAGATTAATTACATGCACATGTACCTGTAGGATTACAACTGCACATGTTATAAATTATAAATTCACATAAAAAATAAATAATATTTATTTAAAAAAAAGGACATGATTATATCAATTTTTCACATTATCACATTCTCTATCGCATAATAAATATATAATATTAATTAATATTAAATCTTACTAACAATTAGTTTTTTCATTAAGATTAAAATACGTGATTGGATACAAATCAAAATTTAAACATTTTTCTAAATAAAAGATAAAAAATTTATGCGAAAATTCGCGTGTCTTTTCATGGAATATATGTAGCAGCGCATTCACACTTAATAACTACACTAGTGTTTTATACAAGTAATGTTACATATATCAGTGATCATTTTTATCAACAGTACTTACGAAGTATATAAGATCATCCCATGATTCCCTGATGGTTTTGATTAACACTTTGGAAGTAATTAAGATCATCCCGTGATTCCCATCGATCATGGCTCCGAATCCCAAGTACATCAGCTTCGTCAAAATCCCAACCAAGCCACCCCTCATCAAATCATGAATTTCCATGGTGATGAACGACACACCTGCAACTCTCCAGAACTCCTCCCACAATCCGAGTTCCAAATGCTGTAGCTACCTCTTTCCTCGTCATCACTTTCGGACGCTGGGATTTCACTGTCCATCTCCTCAGTCATAACCATGATACTGCCATTCTCTTCCTTGGGGTCAGAGCAACCATCCCCACTAGGACCCACCACCGCAAATTCACTCTGCAAAGCCGCTGTATTTCACTATCAAGCCACTCATATGGTTCAATGACACCAGTTTCCCTGTCGCTGGGGTCGTACAGCACTTAAGCAGCGTTATTGTTGCAGCTCTCGTCGCCAGAACATATTGCTGGGCTGTCACTCTTATCATTAATGCAACCATCTACAGTCCTCGCATCGTTGTTCATACAACAACCATTTGTTCCAAGTTCCCCGGCCTGCAAATCTCTCAAAATGTTGGTGTCCCTCATTTGTCCAATGATGTTGGTTTTCTCTGCCGCGCCTTCAGTTTCCTGATCAGTTGCAGTGCCTGTGCCATTCTTGCTAGCCATCCCTAGTGACATCAATGCTAGCTTCTGCCTTTTCATGTTTGACCGGCTGGTTCGACCTTTGTGTTTGTGTGCTAAGTCACCAATTCGGACAGCCTCCATATGTGGAGAGCCATCATGTATTTTCTTGGTGAAGCTGTAAATTTTTCTCCTTAAATGAGTCTTCCAGTAATTTTTTATCTCATTGTCTGTTCGTCCTGGCAGCTCTGCTGCTATCAATGACCACCTACACACACATCCGAAGGTTGCAAAAACAAAGAAGGAATCTATGCCGACGCAACTCAAATTTCAAAAGAAAAATACAGTACTCGATTCAATTCTAAAATTGATAGGTAATGATGTTTGAGCCTATTGATAGGTGTATATATATGTGTCCATCCTTCAAAAAATGGGGTTTGAATCTTTTCTCTCAAGTCTGAATTTAAGAAAAGTTTGATATATAGATACCATGTTTCCAGATTAAATTTTCCATTTCCAATACAATTCTAATTAGGTGTAGCAAGCTTCTACACATGAGGTGATAATTTTGGCATGTTTTTGGATCATGATACACTTAAAATTTGGTGATTTTAGGGGAGGTTTTGAAGGTTTTTCTTTGGTTCTTGATTGTGGCCTTACTGTTTTATGAAAGATATCCAGTGTTGCTGCTGAATTTGATTTTTCCTGAAGTGTTACCCTAGATGTAATGGTGTTCATTACCAGCAAAGGGCTTGGTGATATAAAGGACGTACGTTTTCCTGGATTTTAATCTGTAGGTACTGGGATGGTTGGCTTCTTTGGTGCATTTGTTAATGCTTAGGGAGTTGGACATGTTCTAACTAGAAATGTGGCGCTGGAATTGTGCATGGAGCTGTTTAGGTGCTCAAGCTTAGTTAACTGTGATAAGTTAACGAGAAAAATGGAGAGGAAATTGGAACCAAAAGTACTTTTCTAATGCATTAATTATATGGCAAAATATATACTTTTTGCATGAATGTAAAGAAAATCAACAGGAGAAAATGCCTACCTATTCCCCAAAGTGCTGTGCAACTTAACAATGGTTTCTTCCTCTTGAGCAGTGAAGTTCCCTCTCTTCAAGTCTGGCCTCAAATAGTTTATCCATCTCAGCCTGCAGCTCTTCCCACACCTCAACAAACCTTCAAACAAAAAACAAAACAAAATCATCGTCTTGCTTTCACTTACATTCACATTCTTGCTGAAGTAAGGATACCTGCATTCTTGGGTAAAGACTTCCAGGATCCTTCTCCATTGAGTTGATGTACTTGGTCAATGCTTCATCTTCTTCGGCTGTCCATCGTCCCCTCTTCAACCCCACTTTCTCACAACATGGAGATCTCCCCATTTCCCAAGAAATTATCAATCCCAAAAGCACCAACCAGACAAAGAGGAGATATCAAACAACTTCTGCTAACATCAATGTTGAAGTAGGTGGTTTAACGATGTAACTTTTCATCGTATTGTGCTAAGTTGGTTTGCATAAAGTGAATGATGTAAACATAGCAACAGTCTCCAACTGTTGCTTAACTGAGATTATGGTGCAACAAATAATGATTATCAGGCATTCAATTATCCCAAGAAAAAGTTTCCAAATGGTTTAATATGATTGATGATTTTGAGTCTCGAAACTTTCATATGTTTCACGTATTCAGTATCATAATATCTTCGTCCTATCTCTTTTTCCTTTTTTTTTTCTTCTATTTAATTTAATTACGGATATTTACTTAAAATTTGAAATTATTTAATAAAAAAAGGGAAATTCTATAAGGAAAATTTTTTTTTGAGATTGAAATCTTTTAGATGAAGAATAAAAATAAAGTAAAATAAAAAAAATTAAGCCTTTTTAATTTTCTTCAAATGCATAAAGCAAAATTTGATTGAATCTTTAGTATTCAATTTTTATGTTTCATGTGCAAAAGACATAGAAAGCAAAGTCAATGGCAATAAATGTTTTGGTCATTTTGTCCTTGGAAAGAAAAGGCCAATGTCCGAGGAATTTGGGCCTACTTGAAAACAACCACACCAACCTAAATTAGTTCTACATAACAAGTGAAATTTCAATGAAGAAAAAGAAAAATGACATTAAATTATAATTATTCATTAAATACATCCTATGTTATTGTAATTTATTAAGTATATAGCTTAATGTTTTGGGATTACTCTTATTTTTCCTCTTCTATCACATGGATAATTGATAACTTAGCATGAAAGCAAAATAAAATAAAAAGCTAATTTGAGAAGACTTTTCTTATTAATCTTATGTTTTTATACCCCTTTTTTTTTGGGTGGGTAATGAAAGAAGAAGGCATAGGGAGCCATCGTTAAGAGGAGGAAGTGGGTAGAAAGAATCATGGAATATGATAGGGTAACCTAAAAACTCTTTTCAATGAAAACACTTGAACACCAACATCAAAAGAAGCACATTGAAATCATAGAGTTTCTCCAAAGATGAATTATGTCCCAAACTTACAAGAGCTAAATCTTCGATTTATCTTTTAAGCACATTTTAAAGAAGCGAATTGATCAATTGTAAAAAAATCGACAAAATCAGAGATTTTATAAATAAAGATCTTTTTTATGAAAACTTTTTAGTAATATTCTATGTAAAGGGACTATTTTATTAAATGTTCTTTTACCCTAGGTTTGGAACTTAAACTCTCTATATAGCATAATTTAAATAATATTCTCATTGCCATTAAAAAAAATCAAAAGAACTCATTTTTCCTTCATCCCGACTTTCTTATTTTTCTTTTTATCATATTCATACCTTAATGATAAAAAAGCCAAAGCACGACATAGATATAGCTTTCCCTTTAAAAATAAGATATATGATATATCTTAATTAATTTATCCAATTACAATTAATTTTATTATTGAAACTATTTATATACCATCATAATTAACAATATATATTACTTTCAATGTACTCTTTTGTCCCTTGATTCTATAAAGAGAGAGAGAGAGTTTAATTTTGACAATGTCAAAGGATTGAACTTCCATCCCCCCCAACTAATTAAACTTGGACAAATGAAGAACATGCATCCCTCACTTTTAACCTATGTACTTTCTACCATTTGCCTTTTGTCCTTTCTATGATTCCGTCAACCTGAAAGGGAGGTGAACAAGACATATCTGCTAAACCTAGCTTTAAATGTTGGTACTGTGTTAGAAATTGATTGAAAATTTTTGAAGGAAAGAGAGGAGAGAGGAGATATATTAATTTGATGTCCAGCTGCCACATAGAATTTACAACAAACCTTTTGAAGAATCACACCTCCTAATTCTCTTTTTTTAACATGCATGCCTGAATGTTTATCATCTTAAATAGTAAATATTTAAGATTTTACTTCTCAATTCTTGGATCGCGTGGTTTTACTTTTCATATTTAAGATTAGAATAAAAAAAAATTTTAATCTACGGAACCCAAAACTCTTATATATATATCATAATATAAAAAGAGAAATCATGTAAAACTTATAAAATAATCAAATTTATATGTAATTATTTTAAAATTTTAAAAAAATTTAAATATATTAATATTAATGAAATTTTAATTTGAAAATATCGTGTTTAATTTTAAATATTAAATCGAGATAATATCGCATTGACTTTATTCAATGATTGCTTTAATAGAAGGAAAATGTGTCAACAAACAAACCAAAAGTAGAAAATTGAGAAGATACATTCGCGTTAACAAATTAGTATTGGTAATTATATATACGTTAATGTTGGTGTGCTTGACTGAGACAGACGTCTGTCATGCAGATTCATCACCATTGCCATCATCCCACAACTGGCAAAGCACCTTGTCTGAATCATCCCATAGTTCCCATTGATCATCATCATGACACTGACCAAACCCAGCAGCAGAATCCCAATCAAGCCAATCCTCGTCGAACCATGAAGTTTCTGCAGGCGATGAAAAGGAACTCATCTGCAATTCCCCAGATTTACCAATTATCTCTGCATTTGAGCTCCAGATGCCACAGCTTTGTCTTTCTTTATCTTTTTCCGGGCCCCTTTGGACCCCGTTAACCCTGTCCTCAGTTATAACCCTGGCCTCATTTTCTACATTTGTGGTAAAGCCACGGTTCCCACTTGGATCCACACCTTTACTTTGCAGGACGCTGCTAAGGCGCTTTATTTCACTGTCTAGCCACTCGTATGGTCCCTGAACCTCCTCGCTCTCTCTCTCGCTACAGCTACCGTACGTTTCAACCGCACTGCAACTTTCTTCACCAGAACTTAATGCTATTCCTCTGCTTTTGCTCTCGTCATATTTGCCTGCTTTCCCTGCACTGCTGTGCATGCACGAACCATGCATTATCCCAATGTTTCTTCTGCCCTCTACTGCAGAATCAGGGTCCTCATCATGGTTCTCGTTGGGTTGCCAATTATTCATTACTTTTCTGTCCTGGATTGGTGCTCCAGGAATAGTGTTTCCTTGGGCTGCGGATTCCATCACCTCATTTGGGGTGAGATCATTCTTAGGAATACCTAATGACAGCAAAGCCAACTTTTGTCTTTTCATGGCTGATCGGCTGGTTCGACCCCCTCTCCGTTTGCATTCTCCCGCTGTTGTTATATCATCAATCTCACCTGGTTTGGTATCTTTTATTGTCTTGGTGAATCTGTAAATTTTTCGGCTTAAATGAGAGTTCCAATAATTCTTGATCTCATTGTCTGTTCGTCCTGGTAATTGTGCAGCAATTAAAGACCACCTAAAACAGTCCAACCATTGTAAAAAATACTGGTTAAAAAAAAAAAAACAAATCTCATGGTAGAAATTAAGCTCAATGACTAGGTTCTTCTTGTTCTGATGAAAGCTTCATGACCAAGGGATGGAAGCAACCAAAGTACTGGAAAATTTTAACCTTGCCAAACTAAAGCTGGCATTACATTGCAATATTTGCAATCGCTAGATATAAAAGAAATCTGGGTAAACAGTTTTAGTTGAAGGGGAATGGGTTAAGTTCATGCCTGAAGTTTGAGCTTGATAGGAATTTCTCTAAGATCGAAGTTGAGAAGAGGGTTTCAATCATGCAATTCCGACCTAGGGACTGGTTAATTAGCTGTAAGTACTGAACTAAAAGGACTTTTTTAACAGCATAACGCTAACTGCAGGGAAGGGCAGTGTTTGATCACTATCTTTCGAAGAAATTAAGGTATTTCATTTTGCAAATTATTCTAGCTTCTTAGAATATGATGTTGATCATACACTAACATTCAGCCCCAATCAATGGCAAGAAAAATAGGTATCAGAACTTTGGAATTGAACATCTGATGGGAATTTCTTTCCTTTTTTCTTTTGTTCAGCCAAAAAAAGGGTGGGTTTAAGTAATATCGTGCATGAAGCAGTGATGAATCAGCAGTAAGCTGTTCCAAAAAAGAGTAAAGATACTCAGATGTCAGATGCATCTGATGGGATGCTTGGTAAAAACCATCCTCTGGAGCATCTTGAGGCCAATTCAGGCAATTTTAAAAGTATGATGGGCTCCTCTCGGCAAGCTGTCTAGCTTTTTGCTCATGGAAGCAGTGAAATTAAGAACAATATCAAGGTCTGAACCTTGGGGCAAAGAAGTTCCAATAGTATTTAGACAACCAGGAAAGTTCAACAAATTTCTTAATGTTTATTATTGTCCCCAACGTTTTGGGGGAAAGGATGCACGAGCCAATTATAACTCTGTGGCTGAAAGGCTTGTTGCTTGCTCTCAGCTTCCTCTCTTTATTAACAAGTCTTTCTTCTGCCGTCAAAAAGAGAAAGAGGGAGAACAGTTTGGAGAAATGGAGATGGTCGTATGATATGTAAGGTTGCTCTTCAGAATTAAGGTTTCAAAATTCCATATTCGTTCTCAAGATTTACCCAAAAATCAGAAACTGAAAGCAAAAACCTTAGAGAGTACTGATCTGTGTAGGTGATCTGCGAGAGTGGAAAGTAATTGATAGGAGAAAAAACATTATGTGTACCTGTTCCCCAAAGCAGCACGCAGCTTGACAATGGTTTCTTCCTCTTGAGCAGTGATGTTCCCTCTCTTCAAGTCAGTCCTCAAATAGTTTATCCATCTCAGCCTGCAGCTCTTCCCACACCTCAGCAAACCTAATTCAAAAGGAAAATGATCATCCTTCATTCATAATCACTTAAAACAAACAAAACACAAAAGATCTTCATGTCGGCATTGTTTTCAAGTATGGACCTGCTTTCTTGGGCAATGACCTCCAGGATCCTTCCCCACTGGCTTGAATGTACTTCGTTAATATTTCATCTTCCTCTGCTGTCCATCTCCCCCTCTTCAACCCCACCTTCTCACAACATGGAGATCTCCCCATCTCTCTCTTTTCCTCCCGCATTCACTCTCCAAAAGCCACTGAACATGAAAGAGAAAGAGAGAAGAGAAGAGGCGGGTGCTGTGATCTTCTGCCTTTGCTAGATAGACTTCGCGCGGACAGAGAGGTTAAATACGAGAGTGATACGATGTGGACATAGGAACAATGCCAGAGAAACTCCTAATCACTAATTTGTTGCTTAACAGAGATCATTGCATATGCCCTAGGAATGATTATAAACAAAGTACTGACATCGGCAAAACATTTCGTAATTCATGGAATGAATTAATCAAACTGCCTTATTCACTAATCTAGGACCATTCAGTCATTCAAAATTTGCTAGACCCAAAAAGCTAACAAATTAACGAAGGAAATGAAGTTCACTCTCGAATGGTGCAGGAAGGTCCACGAGTCCATTAATATTTCCTCTTTTTCTTGTCTTTTATTAAGGTCTATCCAATAGCTAATTCAGGAACTTTCAGTTACCGAAACCCAAAATGATTATACTTAAAAAGAAGAAGAGTGAGCTGTTTAGGTGATGAGTACACCAGCAGCAATCTTTCCTAGTCGGTCTAGGTACAGGAATGACGTCCAACCCCTTTAAATCAACTTGAAGCCCGTGGTCCGTCCTTAATTAAGTAATTCAAATTTTCACCCAACATATGATGTAAAATTATAAATATATATATATATATATATAAACTTTATAAACTTTATTCCCATTTCGATACATAACGTTCTCTTTTCCCTCGTACAGAGAATGTAATTACTAATATTACGGAGAGAAGAAAAAGATACAAATATGATTGAAGGATTACAGACTAAAATTTTCTCAAAATCATGAGAATAAATCTGCTGCCATAGTAGATGGATGAATATGTTCAAAATCATACATCCATAACAGCACAAGTTAGGACTTTTATGTATGTACCCAAAGTCAGTAAGCAAACCCCACTTTCTTTTTTTCCTTATTTAAGCCTTAGTTTTTATTGGTCCGAAATTGTCCATTAACCCTCAGTACTGTCACGCTACACTAACGTTCACCAACTTTTCTGGCTATATACTCTGGTTAAACCTCCAAGCTCTTGTTCATCCATTTATGCATTTATCAAAATAAAAAAAAAAGTCCATTTATACGTAAAATCTCGACTTTTGCTAATCAATATCATGTAATTAAAGGGCCCTTATGTTTTTTTATTTTAATTTGTGGAACATCTTGCTATCAATCGTGGCTCATTTGTCTAGTAAAGACATTATATATAGCTTCTAATTACAGTTGTTTATTGGTATTTGTTTGTCTTGCTTTGGTTTGCTTCTTGGGGTTAATTAATTTCTTCCTCTTTATAACAGAATTTACCTACTTTCTTTAGTTCGATAAATTGAGTTGTCCAAAGAGAAAGACATAGCTTCAATAGTGTTACTGCAAATATATATGGTTGCATGCATCAGATTTTCCTTTATGAACATCTCCCCGTCATGGCATCGTGCGATTGTCCTCCTCTCTTCGGGTTTAGACATGGAATTTAGAGATTCTTTGGGAAAAAAAAATAAGTGGTAAATTAATAATTTTTCTTTTTACTATACCATATACCAAATAACGATACAAAATTTGACTAGTATTTAATTATATTCTAGAAATATCAATATCAAACCATCATATAAATACATATCAATTGATATACAATATTGATCATATTTAGATACAATACTTTCAAATATATATATATTAAATAGTACGTACAAAAGCCAAATTTAACTTAAATCTATCAATAAATATTCTGAAAACTAATATATCTGATAAGTCTCAAACATTTCACTTCTAATCATCAAAATTTGAGGCAAGCACCAATTGGTAAATTAATAAATCTTCTCTAAACTTAAATAAACAAATTGATTAGAGAATTCAGATGATACTCTCTCTCTCTCTGTGTCTCTTTTGCTTTCTCTTTGTCTCAGGTTGGGTGGATGCCAACTTGTTTTATCTTTTAAACTACATAAAATTTAAACTTCCATTTCGCTAAACTTCTGGCCTACAAGAAGTGATTACATCCCCAGCAGTACGTACTACTTCTTTTTGTCATTCCATAGGAAGATGCAGTTTAACGATGATCAACCGAGGTCACTTTTTCTAGTGCTTTGTCCGACTTCGGAAAGGCAAAAAAAAATCCTAAGACTCAGCAATAGGCCAACTCTGAGAAGGGCATCACAACCCCAATTAATTTTTGAGATATTGCTTTTAATTTTTCTCCACCAAATTGAATAAGATTTAATTTACTTAAGAAAGAATATTACTAGCATACTTAAGGAACAAACTAAAGGTAGATGTTAGAAAATAATAGTAGTATAACTTTTTCATTATTTTTTTGAATTCATTATTAAATCGAGATAGGTATATATATATATATATATATATAAATAGAGAAGAGCTGTACCTCATGCTTTTCGATGTTCTCGATGTTCTTGCTTTGATGGGTAATGTTATTTCCTGCCATGGTAGTATTAGATAAAATCACATCTCGAAAACCGTAGATGATCATTGTAGAATATCCTTTGAAATTTGATATCTAAAGCTTGAAATTTGAAAAACACAGCTTTCTATCTCAAGTGCCATGGTCTATACCAACTCCTGTAAGATACCTTAAGTGTTACGGTCTACATCAACTCCTGTGAAGTATTGTCCGCTTTGACTTGCTAGCATCACAATTTTATCTCATAAAAAAGAAAGTAATGTGAATCGTTATACTTTTAGTATCACTCTAGTAAATAGCTAATGTGGGACCATAGCATGTTCCCTTATTTCTTACGAGAGTTTTTCTTCGATGTGAGACTTAATGGCTCAACTTGTTGGGATCATTATCTCGACGATATGGGATTCACGTTCACACGAGAACCATGACATCCTTCCCCACTTCAACAAGGGTCAACTGTTATCAATGACACATCACTAATACTCAGAGTCCACTCTGATACCAATTGTCATAGTCCACACTAACACTTGTGAGGTATAGTTTACTTTGGCATTTTGTCCCACAAAAGAGATTTTACAAGCGAAAATTGGTATGAACCCTTATATTCTTAGTATCACTGTAGTACTTAGTTGACATGAAATTAATGATTTCTCTTTCTAGGACCATGACATCTTCTCTTACTTCTTGTTGGGAATTTCTTTTCAATGTGAGACTTTGTGACTCAACTCGATAAGAACTTCTAGGACCATGGTATCTTCCCTTACTTCTTGTTGGGAATTTCTTTTCAATGTGAAACTTTGTGACTCAACTCGATAAGAGTATTATCTTGACAATGTAGGATTCACCTTCACATGAGGACCATAACACCGTCCCTCACTTCAATAAGGGCCCACTGTCCTAAGTGGCACATCGTTAGTACTCAAAATCTGCTCTGATACCAATTGTCACAGTTCACACTAATTCACGTGAGGTATTGTCCACTTTAATCCACTAGTCTCATAATTTTATCTCACAAAAGACGTCTTACAAGTTGAAGGTGGTATAACCCTTATATTCTTAATATCACCCTAGTATATAGTTGTGTGGGATTCATAGCTCTCTTCTCTAGGACCATGACATCCTCCCTTATATGTCGACGATATGGGATTCATGTTCACATGAGGATCATCACATCCTCCTAATATTACTCTAGTACATAGTTGATGTGGGATTCATGGCTCTCTAATCTAAGACTAAGGCACTTCCCTTATATCTCGACGATGTCGGATTCACGTCCACGAGAGGATCGTGACATCTTCCTCACTTCAACAAGGACCCACTATCCTCAATGGCACATCGCTAATACTCAAAGGCTGCTCTGATACCAATTATCACGGTCCATACTAACCCTTGTAAGGTATTATCTGCTTTGACCTGCTGGCTTGTAGTTTTGTCCCACAAAAGGTGCTTCACGGGTGGAAAGTGGTGTGAACCTTATATTCTCAATATCACTTTAGTATATAGCTGATGTGAAATTCATGGCTTCCCTCTCTAGGACTATGGCATCCCTTTTACTTTCCGTTAGGAGTTTCTCTTTTATGTGGGACTTTATGACTCAACCTGGTGGGAGCATTATCTCAATGATGTGGAATTCACGTCTTCGCAAGGACTATTACATCTTCCCCCACTTCGACAAGGGCCCACAGTCCTCAATAGCGCATCGCTAGTACTCAAAATCCACTCTAAAATCAACTGTCATGCCTATACCAATCTTTATGAGGTATTATTCGCTTTGACCATCTGGTCTCACTATTTTGTCCCACAAAAAAAACCTCACAAGAAATTGATGGTGGTGTGAACCCTTACATTCTTAATATCACTCTAATACATAATTAATGTAGGATTTATTACTCATCTCTCTCGGACCATAGTGTGAACTTCTCAGTATCACTCTAGTACATAGTTGATGTCGGATTCATTACTCTCCTCTTTAGGACCACGGTATCCTACCTTACACCTCATTAAGAGTTTCCCATCAATGTGAGACTTTATGGTTCAACTCGCTAAGAGCATTATCTCAACTATATGAGATTCACGGCTATGTGAGGATCATAACATCATCCCCACTTCAACAAGGGCCCACTATCCTCAATGACACATCGTCCTCTCTGATATCAATTGTCATGATCCATACCAACTCTTATGAGGTATTGTCCGCTAGCCTCATGGTTTTGTCCCACAAAAGGTTCCTCGCAGGTTAAAGGTGATGTGAATCCTTATACTCCTAGTACCACTCTAGTACATAGCTCATGTGAGATTCATGGCTCCCATCTCTGAGACCATAGCATCCTTTCTTACTCCCCACTGGGAGTTTCTCTTCGATGTAGGACTTTGTATGTGTGTGTTTGTGTGTGTGTAGCTATATGTTTTAAAGATGGAGAAACAAGCTTTTAATAAAGTTTTCAATTCAAAAATCAACCTTGCAAGCTTGTGTGATGCATTAAGCCAAAAATGGTCATTATTTTACTCATGGAATGAAACGTTTTAACTTGATAGTTTCATTAAGCATGTTGTATTGTTAAATATGCCAATATGAAATATGTTTGTACATAAACATATAGTTTATGAATATACCGCTTAATGTTTTATCATGCTTTGTAAATCCATTAAAATTATATTACTTTTTCTCTTAACATAATAAAGACACTCGAAAGTAGGTATGTTCTCACATCATGCTATATGACTTTTGTGCACAAAGTTGACTTTAGCTAAAAATATATCGAAGATGTCTATGAACACATGTTTACGTAACAAGATCACAAGTTTATATATTATGTGACCGAAGCCATAGTTTAACGAAATTAAATACACATGTTACGTTGGAGAAGGCCCACGGGTTTATATCTTACCCTATATTGATTACTTCTTAATTGGTTTTGATTTCAATCATGGCACAGTGATAATACTTGAAAATTGTTTTTACATGACAAGTGAAGTTGTACGTGTTGATTGGTGATTCAAAATATCGCATCACAGACCCGAGTGAAATCCTAGCTATAAAAGAGTGATACTCAAAAACTTCTTATCCGTACGGGAGAGAAATTTTATTGAACCGAGGCAAAAACGAGTGATACTCAAATGGCATGAAGATCTGTCCAGAGAAGTTACAGAAAATTCTGAGTACATTCATCATTATAACTGACATTACCCACAGCATGGGAGGCAGGGCAAATGTTGATGGGTTATCAACGTCGACGGACACCATCAGGAAGGAGAGAGCAATTAAACCTGATCACCCAAAAAAATTATAGCTTGCCTTCTTTTACCTTAAAGCTTATTTGTTTTGCACAACTACCTACAATCCAATTAAAAGATATATATGGCTTTTCCGCCATGATCAAAGGCGTGGGAAAAAGCAGGCGCTTACCCGGACCTTTTCAGGTCACCCCATTCAAAGTTTGCTGCGATGATGATGCTGGGATCATGGCAGCTATGGTATCTGACACGGGTCGGGTGCATTTGATCTCCAACTAGAAGCTTAAAGGTGCTTCCTTCGATAATCTGTTATTTTCCTTTACCAAAAAAAGGTCTTAATATACAGTACAAAGCAGGAAAGGAATGAGGGGAAGGCAATTCTTACAATATGATTGACAAAAAAAAATGAGAATGCTCTATTTGCACAATGATTCTCTTCAGTTGAATTTACAGGATCGGTATCAGCAAAACAGTTATTTTAAGGCACACTTACATAATTCCTTCTGTGAAAAGCTTTTCCCATTGATACTTCATCAGGGAGGGTTGAACACTTTGTATCTCACCGGAGATCAACAACATCAAACTTTATTTTGGGGTTCATGAAGATATGAGAGCAATGCTCGTATATTGGGGTTCCATCGGAAGGCTCCTCATGGGGATGGAATCCCCGTTGCTGACAATTACGAATAATGGATACACCGCCAGGATCAGACAGATGAAATATACCATGTGGGCTGCAGTAGAATGCAACATTGGTTAACATGTAAAAAGTATGTAAAAGTATATATAACAAGGAATATCTGTTTTCATATAAGACGTGCCTACAAAATATTGATCATACTCAAAAGTGCTAAGATTTAACCTTCTTACGTTTAATCATTTTCCAACATAATTAGCTGAGCAGGTAAATTTATTCGTTAAGACGGGAATAATCCCATCCTTTGCCCATTTTGATCCATTAGAAAAAATGAAAATTAAAAGACAGAATATGTGTCTGCATACAGAGCAAAGAACTTTTCTTTCACCCTTTGGTGAAAAAAATAAGTTTCTCCTTATTCAGCATGCAGAAAGATCTTTCTACATCCCATTTTCATTTGGTATATTGAATCCTCCCTATCATTAGTTTTCTGTATCTGTTTCTTAGAAGAAGAACATTTAAAAATGTGAAGGTTTGAAATACTAATGCCTAGTTAGTAACTAAAAGTTACCAGGTAGTGCAAGTAATAGGAAACAATTGTCTCACCATGATAGATTTGGTTTTTCTAGTATAAAATGGTGATTGCATTCAATATCATGGACATTGGGAGGAAAATGAGAATCTACCTGGATGTATCTGTTGGAGCCATAACAATTGCAATTGCTTCTGGTAACATAATCTAAAAAAACACACCAGAAAAAATTGTCAGAGAAATGTATAATATGTAATCATATGTTGGAGGAGGCAGATGAAAAGAATGATACATGCAGTGAGACTGGATCACTCTATAAGGACAATATATAGCAAGTACTTGTTCTTTTTACCTGATATGAGTAATGAGTGTGTAGATCAACTGACGACATGAAACAAGTCTGAGTTGGGTGTGTCTGAAAATCAAAATAAATAGCATGTAAACTTATTTTAAGAGAAATCAGTTGCCTATAAAACCGCACTAAGATTTTCAGCTATCAGCATTCAAGTTTCTGACAACCTAACGCATTGTCTGAAAGCAAACTTCTAGTCAAAAACATAGTTTACTCAAACATAAATCCTTCTTCATGAAGATCAAGTGAAACAAGGCATATTTCAACACCACATAATACGAACCAGACAAAGAACAACCAAATATTAGATGAGATTGAATAGCAAAATTGTAAGTGAAAAAAAAGACCCCAAAGAAGCGTGAACTTCACCAAACTAATAGTAAAAACAAGAAGCTGTTCAAAAGATTCAGCCAAACATCAGTGCCAAGCTCAACAAAAAGATAAAAGCAAAGTCTTGGATACAAATTGCTACTATACTTCCAGGTAACCAACCAATTACACTCTAGAACTTTTTTTACATCTAAATCTGCATGTTACCCATGACAATTAAGTCAATCTCAAGCAACCAAGGGAAGCTTCATAAACCACAAGAAACCCAGTTGACTTCAAAACAGCATGTGTGTGTGTGTGTGTGATGATGGATTAATAGAGCAATGATAACAATTGTGAAACATAATGCATGAAAAAGGACTATGAGATTTTGCCCACTCCATACTCAAGTATAATGTATTCACCAATAAAAGAGCACATAGAGGAAAAGAAAACACAATCACACACATATCTATTGAAAACTGAAGGCTTGTGAACTTACATGAATCCACCCAAGGGGAAAAAGAGATAGTTTGTCTTGAACTTCAAAAATTTCTTCTTCGTTTAATGTTGAACACTGAATAGTCAAAAAAATGTATCATTGCACTAGTACCAAAGCACATGCATACAAGCAAATCGCCAGAATGAACCTTAAAATGGTTAACTCTTTTCTATACAAGTAATGTTGGTTCACAGGATTATAAAAAATTATATCATACCGAATCTGAAGTCGACTCCTGCTTTGGGATTATAAGTGTGGTGATGTGAAAAACCCTGTTTTTCTATAGCCACAAAAATTAAAAGTATAAACAACCTCCTGTAGCAACTTTGAAACCCCTACTTCCTAATGCTCTCAAACAAAAAACTTATGAACTTCAAAAATATAGTTTTCTCACCAATGATCCAGCTAGAACACCACATGTTTCCAAATTTTTTTCTGTATTTGCCCGAGCCAATCGTAAGAAATCCTCCATCATATGTACTGGCTGCAGAATTGGCCAACAATTTGAATATAAATCAATGTAGAAGGCTAAAGCAACAAGAATTGATTCAGGAGACATACAACATGTAAATGTTGATACGAATTAGAGTTGGGCATTCCATCTTGAGAAGGCTTAGCTGGACCAGGTCTTGGATCAGCAACTTTTGAAGGAGGAATTGGAATGAAGTCCTGCTGCACTTGAGCAAGAACAGGAGGAGGAGAAGGTTGTCTGATACCAACAAACTGGAAAGGATCCTCCCTAGCTTCACTAATCAAAGGGTGACATGACTCTTCAGCAGGATGTAACCATCGACCATCATCTAAGGATAGCACTGACTCCATAGCAGAACCAACCCCTCCTGGATCACCATCTTTTACAGCCAAAGCACCATATTGTCCAGCCTGATTGGGGCTATAACAAATTGTGACACCATAAAGACAAATGTCAAAGCAGTCGCATTGTAGCAACAGAAATTAGAAGTCTGAGCACATATTCTATCGCTTAATATGCATGTCAATTTAAAGAAGAATGATTAGACTTTTTGGAAGTCCTACCCAGACTTTTCAGCAGGTACCAAGTCCATACTGCTAGGATATTGAACCTGTATTACACAGCAGAATCAATTATTTGATGCAGGCTTGCAGTTCAGCATGCAAAAAGAGATTATATAATGAATAGGGAAAGAAGAAACAGAGGGAAATATAACATAGAGAGGTTTACCTTTATCTCTGCCCTTGGTCCCAGCCACTGGCCTCGAAGACCATCAGGGCCTAGAAATGAGTGTCTAGACAAAGTTTCTTTATTTGGAAAAGGTATATTAAGAGACCTGAACATATCCAGGAATGATTAGTGCATGTCAAAAAGAGAGAAAAAGTTTTCAAATAATTCTTATTTTTTATACAACTTTCAAACTTCATGGTGAGGGCTAGATAGACAAACACAAACAATTATGACATTGGGCAAAGGCCTAAACAAATCAAGAAATGCTGTAAAATGGAAGTGTCACACATGGATTTTACGATGGCCATGCTTTTGATAACAATTAATCCCTTTCCTTCCGGTACCAGCTAAAAATACATATTTTGATTTTTAATGAATCCCATTCATATAACTGCTGGTTCCATATTGCAAAGATGCTACTTAGGGGTTTCATGATTTGAATCATAAATGTTTCATTAATAAAACAAAAAATGAATAACACTCACAACTTCTGGCATTGCTTGTCAATTAGATTACGATCATTGTTATACTTCCATGAAGATTGAACTGCCATGTTGGCAGGCTGCAGTCAAAAAAATTGAAAACAGAGTTATAATATTGCACACTTTAGTCAAAACAGCAAGCAAAATAAGAAAACTTATTGACAACCATACATAAAGAAACAGGGGAAGGAGCAAACAAAAATAACATAATCACATCATGTTGCCTCCACCAATCATAAACAGCTCAGTACCTGCTTAATATCCAAGCTCATATTAGACCCTTCATTGACAGGGGACCATTCCAAAGGTGACATCTTCTCCCAGCCATGGGAAGTTGTTTCATGACCATGAAGTTCAAGAAATCGAGCCCCTGCATGAGCTTTATTTAGTTCTTCAACTCTCTGGTGAACCTCAGGTTTCAAGGATTCAAGCTCATCGAGTACAGCTAAAAGTCTCTGCAATAAGAAACATTACAACCAAAATATCACCAAATACCATATGAGTGGACTCACAACATAGAGGAACCAGAACAACAACTAAACCTCACCTTCCTATACCCCGCCTTTTCTTTCAGATGCAAAACCTGGTAATCTCGATGGAATGGTATTGTTTCCGACACCAAACTGACCCAAAATATAAATTCACAAATAAGCTTATGCAAATTAATTTAGTATAACGAATTCAATCAGCACTAAGCTTCCCTCACCTTGAATATCTAAGTAGTATTATGTACAAATCTACTATATTCTTTTCATCTCGGTAAATGCTCGCCTGAAAATTTAAAATTACATAAAAGAACCTGTAAATATTACCTAAAACTTCGAGCCAAAGCAACACACTGAGAATTCGCAAGGCAATGTTACAAACTAAGCCAATAAGCACTTAAAATTACTCGGATTTTTCAAATATTAAGATATTAATTAGGATAACCGAGCTTATCTAAGCATTAAAACTATGAATTCAGTACCAATTAAAACTTAAAAAAAAATGCACGATTAAATCTTAAATTAAGCTAAAATTAAACATTAAACGATCATAAATTCGCAATCATTAAGAAAAGAGTAAGATTAGAAAGAGAATTCGACGGAGAACCTGTTTGAGGAGATTATCGGCGATTCGATAATAATAACGGAGAGGAATTCGATTATCGACTTCGACTCTACGAGCCATCGCATTCACGTCGATCTTCATCTCGTTCCTCTATGTGGTTTTCTTTTTCAAAGTTTTAGTTTTACTTTTCCTTATTCTGGTTCGCCGATGAATCGCCGTGTTCTTCAGAGTCAGATGGAAGATCGATAACTTGAACGTGCGAGCAAAGGAAGCGAGAAAGTAGAAAACACTGTCGTTTTAGAAAAATGATGGGAATTCCTTTTTTATTTTATGTCGACATGGTGGAGGAGCTTTTAATTTATACGGACGTTAAGACTAGAGATTTCTCTGTAACTGCCAATCATTTTATGACACGGCATTTTCTTTGTATTTTTTTTACTCTATTTAACAATTTTCTAGAAAGTTTTTTAAAACTTTATTTTAGGTAAATTGATGGTTTTTTAATGGAAAAAAGAGGACTCCCCCTATTTGTAGATATTTCAAAATAAAATATTTTTTAGGGACATAATTCTCTTTATATTTATATATATATTATAAATATTTTTCACTATATTTTTATTTTTTTCGTATTAAAAATTATTGAAGATTTATATTATAAAAAATTTTACACTTCAGTACAAAATATATGAAAGTTAAAATTTTTATTTTAATTTTCCTGAAAGTCAAAGAGTGACAAACATTTAAAGACAAATAAAATACTGATAATTTTGAATTATTTAACAAGTGTATTTTATTTAGTATAATTCAATGTGAATTTTTGAAAATTTTTAATTTTATCATGAAAAATTCAAACAATAATAATATAAATTCCTTCTTTATATCCTTCATTTTCTTTTCCCTCACCTTTTCTGTTGATATTCTAACACAACTAAATGGTAAAATTTGGTACAAAATCATAGCATTCATTCACTTGAAAATGTTCTAATCAATTCCAAAATGAGTATAGCAACACTGAATTACACTTTGAGACCCAAAATGACAATCAACTAGAACTTCATCAATGAGGTAGGCTTAGTGTTTATGTGGTAAGTCAATGGCCTGATATCAGCAGGGTGGCATAGAGAAGCTCATTCCAGGAATCTGGAACACCTGGGAGGCACCAGTGGCTGCAATCTTGGAACATGCTGGGGTTCCTCGGGATCTCTGCTGTTCGATAAACCGAAGGATGCCCATCTTTTCTGTAGGCTGTCATCTTGGTGATGTTGAGATAAAACACTGGTGTTTTCATTCCTGCTATTACGGATTCCAGGATGTTCATCATCCATGGATATGGTGCAAGGCTTGCCTCGTTTGCTATAGGTTCTGTTTCACCGTCACAGTGCCCACCAGCATCCCACTGCCCTTTCCTGATATATGCCAATTAGTATTCTCTTTAGGGGTGAGAAATCGCATTGCAGAAAACCATTTTGTTTTCCTTTTTTACCTGAAGTGAGAAGCTGAGTATCCCCCGAAGAAGACCCTGGTGCGGTTCCTATCAATGTTAGCATCAACCCATTTTGCCCATGTCCTCAATGCCTTTGCAAATGCTTCTTTTACTTCCAATCTGTTGTAGACATGGCTGTCTTCCTGGAAGTAATTTTTGCTGCAATCAACACTAATGCCTATCAGAAACCAAGCTATGAACGAAGAAAAATGGCAGCAGATTTTACCCTTTGTTAGTTTTCTGGTGAGTCCACCAATGACCAGTGTTGAAGACAATTATATCAGCATCACTGTACTTGGAACCCTGAATCATGTCAAGTCTCAGTGTCTCTCTTCGGGTCCCAATTTTATCAGAGATTTTCCATTCTTGGACAAGGAACGGTGATTTGAAGAAGTCTATTGAGCACTTGTAATCCTACATCATTTCAACAAACAGGATAGCAAATTCCGTAATACCCAGCAAAAAAAGTCAAGACAAAGAAATTGACAGCAAAAGGAGTTTTCCATCTGTCACAATTGCAAAGATTGATGATTCTACTCACTTTGAATCTGAAAGAATATAAGCCTTGAGTCCTGAAAACTTCAATGATTCGTCTCTTGTCTTTCGATGATTCTCTCAATGCACAGACCAGTGACTCCCACATGTTCCTATTCAGAGAATCTCCCACAAAAACCAGTCTCTTGCCTCTCAACATTTTCAACATTTTCCTTCCATCAAACCTACACAATTTCAACGACCAACAAGAACAAACGCATTACAGAGACTAGGAACAAAGAAATGAAGCGATCAAGTAAGTTTTATGTACAAATCTTGGATAGAGGTCTTCGTTTTAGACCTTGGGATTTGACAATCAAAAGGCTTCCACCGATATCTAACGTAACTGAAATCTACCCGGCCATTCTTGTAGCAGTTAAAAGAATCATCAATATAGGGACAAGACCCCGGTAGGTAAACAGGGTCAGAATCATCCAACACCCAATTACCATTGAAGATATCACAAGAACCAAGGTCTTTTATCACATATCTTCCATCTTTTACTGAATTCCCAGGAGTTCTTTCGACCGTGGTAACCGAAGAAAGAGTACAGTTACTTCGCAGGTCAGAGACGAGACAAGTGTTGGAAGAAGAAACAGAGGAGAAGGAAGAAAAGTAGTTCGCCGCAAGGCGAAGGCGGGCGGCCATTGCTGAGGCTAATGCGGTTGGTGAACGCTCGGTGAGTGATGTTGAAACGAAGAAGACCGAAAGAAGAAGCAAGGAAATGTAGAAAATGTGGGTTCTTGATCGAGAGAGAAGGCATGATGAGGCGTTTCTTGAAAGTTGAACCAAAGTGGAGATCGTGTTCTTGAAAGATGCCATTAAGGGGTAAAGAGAAGTGGACTAGCACGGGAAAATAGAGGAATGTTTTGGCTCATTTTGGTGGGAAAGGTAGTTTTAGAGTAGTGCTTGTCAGGACCACGAGGCTTTGGGCGCTTTTGCCTGCTGCTGAGGCTGAATTTATGTAATAAATTTTGTCAAAATTTCTTCTTCATTTCAGAATCATTACTGGTTTTCAGGTTTGGTCATCATAAATTCCAGGTTCACTGCTGCATGGTTCTCACCAGGGCTCTGTTTCAAGATTCCTGTTGGCTATGTTTGGTTACAATGGCTAAATGTTGCATTTTTTTTTCTTTTTCCAATTCTTAGTATAGGAGATATGAAGAAGTACAGAATCATAAAACTTTCAGGGTGAAAACAGTAAACAAAGTTATATAGATATATATCTTACAATCAAACAAAGCTGTATAAATCTAATATGATGCTCAGCAAACTACAGTCATGCCTTATTGCCTAATTCTGAAACAGAGCAACTCAAAGTAATAGAGTGCGGCCAATAATCGTCAACCCTATGCCAATCAAAATCTGAGTGGCTGCCTTGCTTGCACTGCTTTCCTCAGCTTCAATGTGCTCTTCCACATTGAAATTACCTACATAAACACAGACAAACAGATTATGATTATTTGATGGAAAACCAAAAGGAACTATGTTTCAACAAAACTTGATTGGAAGTTACCTCTTTCAGGACCATAGCCACATCCTGCCAGGATTGTGTCTCTAATATCCTGAATCGTGGCCTTGTTGTAGAACAGGAAGTTTGTCATGATGTTCTCTATACAGTTGAGCACTAGGTGTGTCTCTGACAGGCAAGGTCCACTGCAATATTCATCAATGTAGTCAGGAGGAACACCTAGGTTTCCCCTTGCAGTCAATCTGCACGATTCTTCACAGCTGCTGTAAATCTGATTCGAATATAAACAAGTAAAACATTTTTCAATTAAATCTTTAAGATATCATTACTGAGACCTAAGAAGCTATTCTTAGATCTTACTAATAGGCATAGACATTGATGATAAACGCTCAAAACAAAAACAAAAAAAAATCAGTGGGAAAAGGGTATGATCAGATTATCTAGTGACATATGTGAAGCCTGTTAAACCATGAATCCTTCTCATGGCTGTTGATTGAATGTACAGGTCCAGAAACCTTACATATTTATCATTGAAACATAACAATGCTTTCGCGACAATTTGAGCTGGATCAGCAGCTACACCACCCGTTTGAGGCAAACCTTCATCTGCCTTCCCTGTCGAGGATTGAAGCAAAGGATTAACACGCTTCGATAATGAATGAATAGCTAGGAGAAAAGTTCATGTTTCTTTTTTGTCAGATACCTAAGCAGAAGCAGAATACGGACATGCAAACCACAGCCATGGCTAAAACCAAAAATTTGAATGTAAATGAGATTGCCATTTTAGAAGCTTACAGACTGTTTGAACTAATGAAAAAGGACAGATGAATTGAAACTAATTATATAATCTGTCCAATGTAAATTTTCAGCATCAGCACGTAACATAAGGCCGCTGCTGTTGAAATAGTGCAGTACATGAACATTCTGAAAGTCTCATTTGTGTACTCTAGTTCTGTTGGCCGTGGCCCGGAAACCATGACAAATTTAATTTTCTTTTACACACAAGCAATGAATAGAGTTTGGTAAAATTGATTGGAAAAAGGGCACCTATTTGTTTGTTTTCCATTGTTTGGGGGTAAACTTTGGAGGAATGCCAAAGACTCGTAGGAATGGAGCAGATGGAGTGCAAGTCACCAACTTTAACTAGCTGAGGACTTTCTTTTACAAGTGACATATATCAAACCTAACAATTATCATTATGAAACTTTTAGTGCAAGTCAAGGTTTCTTTATGTCATCGAGCAAAATTGATAGTAATTAGTTAAAGGCATAAGCAATCTCATTTTCTGAAAAAATTTGAAACCTTCGGAGAACCATCATAGCATTGGCAAAGGCTCAGGTCTCTACAGCCAGTTAGGCTTAGCAGCGGTCTGGCGGAGGGATGCTATGCAGAATGGCAATCAAACCGAAGTGGGCTTGAAATAGACCCGATAAAACATACTACCCTGTAAAGGAAATTATAGCTTTCAAGTGGAAGCCTTATTTGGAAACATTATGCATGGGGAATCATAACAAACAATAAATCTTTCCAGTTGGCTATATTTCTTTTCTTTGAATGAACCAACTTTCTTTTGTGTAACGTCCTCAGATTGCATTTATTACAGTACTGGTCATAAAATAATGGATATAACCCTAGAAAGAATAAAATGACGCACATAATTGCAGCTAGAACTGAGAAGTATAACCATGTTAATTCTAGGAAAAACACAGCTGCCGGATGCTACCAGACCTCAAGCCAGCGTCACTTAACAGAGCCTCACAAATCTGCTGATGATAAGATCCGTTGTCCTATTATGCCATTCTTCTTCACATAGGGCCAGATTATCCGTTAATATGTGGCAAATTGTCATTTTCTCCTATAACAGTATAGCCTTTATGAATCTGAGAAGATAAATTGGGTGCATAGAGTGCCCTGTCTGAAGTTAATTGCTTAACAACTTGTATTTGGTGATCCAAGCCCACAATCGAACCTGCATATCCCAGCAGGTAATAAGTGCAACTTTTCCGGCAGAGATTATGACATAAATGAACGGACAGACCACCTGATGTTCTGCTACATTCTGCAGATAACAATTCTGTAAAGGTAGTATGGAAAAGCAAGGTTAAATGCTTTCTGACTGCAATGGTCCACAGCTTAAATCGCAACAAAGCCATTTAAATACATGAACCAGTAAAAATAACATCCTACAGTCCAGGAATCGCTTTCAATTTAGTACCCCTCTGATTGCATCTTTTTGCAATATCCCGAGCCTCTTCCAAGCAACCCTTCTGAACAAGAGACTCCAAAACTAAATTGCATGTATAAGAATCAGGAATACAACCTTTGGCTTCCATGGAGTTTAACATTCGTATCACTTCATCAAATCTTTCTGATTCACACAATGCCTTAATAAAAGCACCATAGGTATAGTTGTCAGGATCCAAGCCCAACCTCAACAGGGAGTTAAAAAGCTTTTCTGCCTTCTCAATCTTCTTCATTCTACAAAAACTTTGAATGAGAGCATTGAAAGAGAAAATATCAGCACTTATTCCAGTGGCTTGCATTTTTCTTAAAAGTTTCATTGCTCTAGCAACATCACCGATTACACACAAGGATCGAATCAATATATTATATGTAACATCATTTGGAGTGACATCCCACTGACACATTTCAGAAAAACAATCAAAAGCATCCTCAATCCTGTGTGCTCGGCAAAGCCCATCAATTAGTGAACTAAATGTGAAGATATCTGGATCAAAACCAGATTCTAAAAGCATTACCAGAAATTCCTTAGCCTTGTGTACCTCCCCAATCTTGCAATGCCCAGCAATAATGGTATTGAAAGTAACAAGAGTAGGAGCTATACCTCTAAGGCACATCTCTTTGAAAGACTTTCTTGCCCTGTCCATCATACTGGCTTTGCAGAAGCTATCAACCACCATGTTATATGAGAAAACATTTGATAACAACCCATCCTTAGTCATCTGGTCCAAATACCGATCACCCTCAACAAATTTTCCTATATTATACAAAGCTTGTATGAGTGCAAGATAAGTATTAAACCCTAGTTTCAAACCTAGCTCAATAAAAGTATCCAAAATCAGACATGTTTCATCAAGATCCAATCCCCTTATCAAACATGTCAGTGTAAGATTAAATGTTGAATTATCAGGCAAATAGCCTCTCCCTGCAAGTTTCTTCATAAACAATGCTGCTTCTCTTGCCATAGAGTTATTCGAAAGACAATACAGTAGAGTATCGCAAGCTAATTTCTGCATCATAGGCTCCTTCTCCAAAAACATTATCAACAACTCAAATGCCTTACAGGGAGCTATGCAACGAAACACCCCATGAATTAATGATCTCACAGTGGCTTCATTAGGAATCACATTCCTCTTTTTCATCATCTCCACAAGTCTAAATGCTTCATCCACCCTCCTAGCATTACAAAACCCATCAATTAAGATCGTATAGGTATACACATTCGGCAAATATCCCAACCCTTCCATCTGCTTGACTAGACGAAGTGCCTCATCGACGACACCAGTTCTGCAAACGCCATGAATGAGAATATTGTATGTGAACCTATCTGGTTTACAGTTATCAGCTGACATTTGTTGGAATTTCAAATAAGCTAAATCAAGTGAATTGGATTTTATTAATGCATCAATCACGGCATTATACAATCTTGTGCTAGGACTAATACCCAAAAATGAAATCTGCCCAAATATCTCAGCACAATACTTAGCTAATCCTAATCTTCCCCAACTACCGATCAAAATGCCAAGCAAATCTTCAGTTACAACAAGACCCGAATTCCTAATATCTTTAACCAATTCAACAGATAACAAAACCGGCCCTTTTCGATAAAGGGCAGTAGCTAAAACACCCTTAACCGATTGATTCTTAGCGAATAAGGGGTCAATATTCGAAACCCATATATAAAATCTCAAAGGGTATAGTGGGTTTTCCTGATTTTGCAAGAGACTCACTACAAACTGAGGGTTTAAAACCACCCTCTTGGCTTTTAACTCGTGGTTTAGCAGTAAAAACCAATCGTTTCTCGAAAGAATTTGAGAAATGTAATGATGATTGATCGCAGAGTTACCTCTTGAAGGAGGAGGAGGAGGAGGAGGAGGAGGAACTGGAGTGTTGGTTTTGAATTGGCTCTGACAAGAAATTGTTGTATTTTTGGGATCTTCTGTGAGGTTTCTGAGGGAAGTTGTTGACCTAGAAGCCAAAGAGGAAAGCCTTCTCATGTCCCCTCTGCAATTAACCAGTGACCAAACCCAGGCCAGCTCTTCGCCTTTGGAAGGAATGTTGCTCACTATATGAAAAGAGCTTAGGAAACGACACGGCGTTTACATTAATGCTACTTTTATTCCAGTAGTTAGAATTTCTTTACATCACATATGGTTATTAGATAAACTTAAAAGTGGAGTTCTAAGCCATTGATTCATAAATGAGATATTACCATTAAATTAATAAATTATTATTAGATAGATGTGTGATGGGATTAAAATATCCAAAATCTTTTATCTGTAAATTTTTTATTGCAAGCTTACAATTATCCAATCACAATAAAAAAATTATGCACGAAATCTATCACTTAATGCTCACATAATATTTTAATGAAATTTACTCATTTCGTGATTGTAATTAGTTAATTCTAATATAGTAATTATAAAAGATATATTTTCGAAAGGGTTAAAATGAAGGTGTTAGAGCTAATAGTGTTTTCCTTAAGTGATAATGGAGAATATGATTAGGCATTTGGTTTATGATGAGTTTCCCTTCCAACGAAAAGACATTTCCTGTAATATGCTGTATAAGAAAGGAAGAAAGATATAAGTATACAAAAAGAAGTAAAAGATTATCAATAAATTTGTACTCATTATTTCTTCCAATAAATTTGGTAATTATTTTCAATATAATCACTTATACCCTATGCAAAAGTTCCTAACTTAACTATATATATTTCCTATATTATCACACTATCCTTACAAATTTAGATTTGTGAAATACTAAAATTGGAGTGGGGATAGGGAATTTTCCTTTGATAGCTTCAATTTTTTTTTTTTTTCACTCAAAATAAAAGAGACAAGGTAAAGAGGCATCTATTAAACAAAGAGGCTCATAGATGAAAAAATTCTTAGATCCATTAGGCAATTGGTCTCGTTATTTTGAAATATTGAAAGCTAAGCTACATGCCTTGATTTGCTATATCCATTATGGATCTAGCCCATATAAAGGCCCATGAAGTTGAACAATTGCAACCCATTAATGTCATTACCAAGCCCATTAAGTGTAATTATTTTTTTATTTTGGTCGCTTTTTATTGGATTGGGTTTTGATTTTATTGCATTTTTCTTCCTTCATTATCCTAAACCAAAGACAACCAAACAAAAAAACAACCATGGTTAAGTTAATGGGACCTTAGAGCTTTTGTCGGGGATCTTGACATGTACATTTAAATGAGAAGATCCCAATCGGGCAAACTGACCACAAGCAAGCCTATCCTCACAACAAGGCTTAAGGATCATAGAAATTTCTGATTGGACCAAAGAAAAACGAATTAAAGATCGTAGAAGTTTCTCACTGTCTCCTTCACTCCGTCCTTCTAAAAATCTGCTACAATACTCACCAATCACTCGTGATAGAGCTAAGGAATTTTCAATCAAAACCGAAATAATAGAATTAAATTAAACAAATTTGATTAAAATAGTTCAATTAATTCAAAAGTGAGCATAATTAAATCAATTAATTCGATCGATTTTGATTTTGATTTTTTTAATTAACACAATTAACAAATTTAAGAATATAAGCATATACTTTTAGTATCCTTTTTGGATTAATATATCTTAATATTATTTTGATTTCATAGTTTAATTTTGTTTAATTTGTAATTAACATAGAAAAAAATAAAATTAAAAAAATTAGGTTTGAGTTCAAATATTTCCGTTATCTAATCCGGTTAATCAATTAATACTTGATTTTGGATCGATCAAACTAATTTTGAAACAAAATTCGGTTAATTTAATTGTAAATATTTTTTAACGAAATGAACCCTTTGTACCTCAAGCTAATGAAACAAAATTAAAGAAAAAAACTCTAAACTAAATTAACCAAATTAATCGAATTCCCAACCATTGTTGAACTAATTACAGAACATAGCATGTCTCTTTTCTCCAACAATGAAGACTCTCTCCCTTTTTATTAAAAAGATAAACTAGTTCAAGCGCCCATTGCAATGTAAATTCAATTTCCATCACCATAAGAATGTTATAAACATTGATCAATTCCCACTTCCTCCTCCGACCACCTGATGGAATCTATTGGCCCTGCAATAAAATCAATAGAAATTAATCATTTGAGATAATAATATATTATATTATAATTTTAATTAGATAATTTATATAATTATTTTATCAAAATATAACAATTGCATAACTAAAATTCAAAAAAAAAAAAACAATTTTAAGAGAATTCCGTAGACTCACAACATTCTCTCGACCAGATGTACAAGCAGGTCTTCTCGGGGGTAGCTGTTGGTGTGGCGTTCTCTTCATAAAAATCGATAAACATTATCATTTTAACACGCGCATATATATACATACATACATATATATATATATATATATATACACGATTGATTACTTTTACAATTACATACCTGCAGTTTTGGTCTCAAAGTCTCTATTGCCACAGTCGATTTCTGATTAACTCCTGCACCTTGCTGTTCAATTCAAACAAGAACAAAAGAATCTGGTGTAACTTTCAAAAAAACACTTGCAATAATTATTTCCTGTTGGGGCCAGATTAAGCCTCTGGTTTCCAGTTCAGCTTGGGACCCCCTACGACCGACAAAAAAAAAAAAAAGTGGACTCCAACTGTAAATTTTGGGTCATAAAATGTTGGACAAATTCATCAATTTCCTCGACAAGAATCTAATTTTGCTTTTCTTTAATGGTGACAAATACCTTACATAATGCCCAGTCTGCTGAATCAAAGAAGGCACGTTCATGGTCCTACATTCATCCAATTTTACATAAATTTTTTGTTAGCTCATCACATCAAATTCATAATTGAATTTCTGTCTTAATCCTAAATATTTCAAAAAAAAATTTTATTTTTACCTTTGAGATTAAGGGCTTCTTCTTCGGCACCAGTCCTCCGTATTTCTTGGCCGTGGTTGTTCCCTGCTTAACACATTAATTTGATGAGATTAGTGAAATCAAAGTTTGATGTCAGTTTCAATATCAACTACTATTACGAAACATATGATATGATAAATTGACATGATTATATATCATGATAAGTTGACGTAATCGAGGTCAACTTATCAATCATTTTAATTTAATATATCATGTGACAATAAAATGTCAATCTGTCCGAGATTAAGTTTCCATTAAAGAATTGAACATAATAGATAAACCATGAACATATTGTTTATGGGACCAAATTTAAAGGAGAAATATACGGAGACAAGAGTAGATAAAAGACAAAATAGAAAAGTACACGTAAAAACAGAAAAATAGAATCCCACGTGAATTGGTTGAGAGCTTAACGTCTAGTTGGGGTCCAGATACTGTATAGTACTGTTGTACGTACAATACAACACTGCCGACATTTCAAAAGAATGTTTCAGAAATACAGAAAGGTACTTGCAACCCCACATCTCAACATATACATCCTGTCATGTCATCATAATAGCCGTTTGATTACGGACCCCACGTGTCTACTATCCTAGAGAGGAGCACGTGGGATCACTTTTACCACCACCATAAATCACGCATCAAATGGGCCAAAACCCGAAAAAATATCAGCTGATTCTCCAGGCCCATTTTGGGAATTTAATCAGATAATAATTACCAAAAAAAATCAGAAAAATCTGGCACCCTAATAATGATTTTTAATTATATTACTAATAATAAAAAAGGTAGTTCGTTAGAGTTCAAAAAGGACTATGATGCACCCACTTGCATGTGGGTCTGACACGTGGACTCGATAATCAACAATCAGGACCGTCGGTTCTACTCATCAAGAAATGTCACATTTGACTTGTGAGAGAAAGAAGTCGTCAATCATTGTGGAGGGATTATCATATAATTCTTTCGTTATTTACTCATTATTAAACAAAAATGGTTTAATTTTTTTCCAAGTGAAATGCCAAGAAAATAAGAAGAAATAAACAACTTACTTCATGGTCTTGGGAGGCATAGAAGTCTTCACCATGTTTGCAGTCTGCCATTTTTCTTCTAAGTTCTCCCCTGTTAAATCACTCAAACAGCATTAATCATGATTATTAACATGATCAAAACCCAGTCAAAAAAACCCAATAAACTTTTAAAAAAAATTCATAAATTCATATTCACGTGTATGTGCGTATGTACGTGCATAAAAATTAAATTTAAAAAGATAGAAAAGAGATAGGGTTTGTATATGAATATGTGAGATAAAAGAAGGAGGAAGAAGGAGGGAGGGGATCTTGGCATTACCTTGCACAAGGGAAAAGGAAGAGATGCAAGAGAGAACGGGAAGGGATAGAAGAGAGAAAAAGAAAAGAGAGAAAGAGAGAGAGAGAAGGGATGCGTTGAGTGAGAGGGTGAGATAAGAATATGTTGTAGGAAGCAAGTGTATACCTATCTATCTATATATTTATATATATTTATATATATATATATATATATGTATATTAGGTTAGACAAAATGAAAGACGGAAAGTAAAACAAGTTGAAACAGGAAAACAATAAAGACCTAAACCAATAAAAACCTCTAATTCAGAAAGAAGGTGGTTGAAGGGTAGGATTGGATTCCACGTTATTTTTTTGTAAATATTAAATTATAATTTTTTAAGACCCTAAATATTTGTTTAAAATTTTTAAGAAAGTTCTAAAAATAGAAAAATATGAAAAATAAATTTGTAATGTAAAAAATAAGAATATTAAGTGCGTAAAAATGAAAAAAAAAGTCATTTTGAGACACCCAAAAAAGAAAAATATATTTTAGGAATCTAATAATTAGATCTTCTTCTTCTTTTTTTTTTACTTTTTTATCTTAATTAAATGAAATTTGTAAGAGTTACGGTTTATGCCGTTAAGATATCAATGTCAGGCTGGTCCATGGGAAACTCACGCCGTGCAATTTCTCACGTGTAGAATTCCCTCCTGTACCGACACCTTGCTCTTGCTTTTACACGTGTGCAATTGTGTATTTCTTTTTTTTTTTAATTATTTTTGCATAATATTTTTTATTCGCAATGGGGTTTCAATGTTTTTTTTCGCTGGCAATTGTTTCTTTTTTATATTTAAAAAATAAGAAAAAAAAGTTGATTTTAATGTAATGGAGATTAAATATTTAAATTTTTGGGCCAAAGAATAAATTAATTTTAAAAATGGATAATTTATTGGTTCAATTTGTACTAATTTGCAACCATAGTTCCTAATTTTGACAGATTAAAATCTATAAGGAGAAACGGCATCTAATTTATTTAATAGAAAAAATATTTTTTTTATTTTTTTACTCTCATTAATATAGTAATAAATGCTTAAGACAACGGGCATTAACTACAAACACCAAAATTAATAGGATATCAAGACAGCTAGCTATGGTATTTTTTTCAAAAGACGTTATTATAAATATTATAAAACTCAGAGTTTAAACTATATTTAATATCATATATCTATTAACACCAAATTAACTCTTGATCAATTTATCACTCTCAATTAAAATTTTAAAAAAAGTTATTTTAATATAAAAGTAAAAACTAATTTCGCATATATTTCAAGTATAACGTGTTTTTATCGAGTATTCAAAACATCAATTTTTAAGATCGTCTTAATATAATTTAAACTGAACTTCATTAAAAAAATTAAATACTACTAATATACTAGTATTTTAATTTGATTGATAATTCTTTTATCGATCTATGTTAAATTAACATTTTCAACTATTAAAGAAATAATAATAATTGCATCTCAAAAATTAAAAAAAATGGGCTAGAGAAATTATCTTCAACTAAATTTTCTACATTAAGAAGGGTCAGAATTAATCTCCCATTTTTTTCCTTTTTTTAAATTTAAAAAATAAAAAATTTACATGAGAAAATTCAATGTAGAATTTTGACATAAAAAAAAAAGGGAGAAAATTGTGTAGAAGGAATCTAGAAGAATTAGATGAGCTGCCGAAGTCGTTGCTGACCAGTCAAGTGGTCAGTTTAACCATTGTGTGTAGAAAGTAGACTGCGTACAAGTTTTCCAGGACATTGGCACACCACGTTTGCATGTTTCGATTCAAAATCTGAGGTCAATTTGTAATGAGAATTCGAGTTTCCATTTCAGATTGTAACTAGTAAAACTAGACAAACAAATCCCATTTATTCAAAGATTTTATCTTAATTTTCGTAAAAGTTGAAGAAAAACAAAGAGAAAGAGACGGACAAAGAATTATTAGTACTATTTTTTTTTTAAGTAAAGATTGGTTCGGAACCATTTTGAAATTTAAACATATTGACCTGTTCTTTCATGGAATTTGATGGGCTGTTTCAGTGGAGAAAGACAGATGGAATGAGCTAGGCAATGCAATTATACTTGAATATTTCCTTTGAACAAGAGCTGAAGTACAAACTTTTTAAACAAGCATACAATACCAAGGCCTGAAACCAGCAGAAGCTTGAGCTGGTTTCGTTCTATTATTCATTGACCAATTCTATTTTTCAATCAATTTTGTTTTCTTTTTCCGTAAAAACAAAACAGATTGGGGACTCAATTCCTAGTCTATAAGGAAACTTATAATTCTTGACCACTTTCTTCCCTTTGGGATTGAAGTGGAACTCTCTCCAATCTTTGAGATTTTTCTCATATGATTCGAGAGAGGATTTACTAAGAATACTTGTAATAATAATAATAATTAACTTAGTTTTTCTTTTTCTATGGATTTCTGTGATGTCCTAAGTCCTGAGAGTCTAGGGCTTGATGCCCTTCAAATTTGCTTGGAGAGAAATAGAATGCTTGAGATCCCCAATGTGTAAACTATGTGCACCCATGGGAATTCTTCGAATTCCGAACTCATCAACTATAGAGAAGTGTTTGCAGGCATGAATGTTGATTTTGACTCGTTGCTGAGACCCGGCGAGGACATGAACTCTATGGAAACCTATCAGTTGCTTGTTCGGAGACCATTTCCCGGCAGGAGGTGTGGAGAAAACGAGCAAGGTGTGAGTTCCATCCATGTTGCCAGTGTTTTGCACATCAATGTGGAAGGGTAATGAGAGTGAGTCGCAATTGGCATGTTTCACTCTGACGGCATTGCTCGACAAGGTTGAGTTTGTGGTGGCATAGAGATTGGTGTTGAGAGGGACTGAGAGCTCGGTTGGAGCTTGGGCTAAAGAGTGTTTGAAGGTTGTATAGCTCATGCCATGGCCAAAAGGAAACACCACGGGACCCTGGTAGAAACGGTACGTTCTTCCAGGGTAGCCTCCGGATGGCCTCATGCCCATGTTTGTCATTGGCACTTTGGCTACATAGTCTTGTGGATACCATGTCATTGGCAGCTTTCCTCCTGTGAAATAAAAAAAGTGATCAAATTAGATAGGACACTGAGAGAATTGGCATCAAAATTGGCGATGAAATCCTGAAAAAATACCTGGATTAGTTGTTCCAAATAAAACATCAGCAATTGCAGCACCTCCAGCTTGGCCTGGATAACCAGCCCACAAAATGGCGCTCACTCGAGGATCATTCTTAGCAAATGACACATCAATTGGACCGCCTGACATCAATACCAACACAGTAGGGCCTCTAGAGGCTCTAGCCACTCTGGAAACCAGCTCTTGCTGGCGTCCAGGCAAGAGCAGCCCTTTCCTGTCCCTGAATTCTGCTTCAATCGATTGGTCAAGCCCCATTACGAGTACAGTTGCGTCAGCCTGGCGGGCGGCAGCCTCCGCTGCTCCGAACAGATTGTTTGCGTTGCAGGCAACATCTGAGCACCCTGCCTGGTGAATGGTTCTAGCGTATCTTGAAATACCTTTCAGGGGACTGGTGTAACCACATGCGACACCTGCATCAAAGGAAAAAAAGAATGATCATGAACTTTGCTTTCATTTCGAAATTTCGAACCATGAAACAACCAAATTAGTCATCGTGCTTGAAGAACTACTAGGACAATGGATTGTTACCTGCATAGTTTCCTATCATTGTCACAGTGACATCAGAGTTGGGTCCAATAACTGCAACAGTGCGATGACGTGAAGTGGACAACGGCAGGGAAGGCCCAGAATTCTTCAGCAAAACAATGCCTTGTCTGGCAGCCTCGAGAGCAAGCTGTTGGTGAGCCGGAGTGCACACATCTCTTGGGCCCAGGTTCCCATATGGTTGGGCTGATGGCTCTCCATCAAACATGCCGAGCCTCATTTGGACTGTGATAGTGTTGGCCAGGGCCATGTCAACATCAATCTCAGCCAACAAGCCCCTCCTTACTGCCAGGTCTGTGTGCACTGCCAAAAAAGGCCCACAATCCAAATCCAAGCCTGAAAAATAAACAAAGCCCACGACCAATAAGATCCACTAGAAATGATGAAGCTTCAAAATACTAAAAATACAAATGATAATGATGCAGGGTCAAATGTTGAAATTGGAGCAGACCTGCTTTGATGGTAGCTGCAGCAGACTCTTCCGGGGTAGCTGTGTAATGTTGAGTATCATACATCACCCCAACCGAATCACAATCTGACACAATATACCTAATCGAACAGACAAAACCCAATCAGAGAAAATCAGAAAACAGAACGTAGGAAGAAACACTGATATGTTTGAGGTGTAAAATTAAGGTGACGGAATCGAAACAAACCCGTTAAGGTGCCATTCACCACGGATGGTACCCTTGAGTAGGTCTGCGTCTGCGCAAGTGGGCTTCCCATTGACTTGATTGTAAGAGCACATAACACTCGCAACTTTCCCTTCCACCACACATGCTTTGAATGGCACATCGTATGTATCCGCCAGGTCCTGCTTGCTAACCTGCATCCACCACCCAATCATATTACATTTTCAATTCTAGCTTGAAATCTAAGCCCCCCTATTTTCCCAGTCCTGTAGCTATTCTCAACTGCTGAAGATGGCATGTGGCTGCCAAGATGGTCAAAGGAAAACGATTTGTAATTTTTAGGCTAATTGAATGGTCCTGATTCCATGGCTAACTCCTGCTAAATTGCTAGGTGTAAATGCTATAAGATCCTTGCAAGCTAAGCAGCAGTCATTTTCAATTTCTTACAGAGATAAGGACAAAGGAAAGTTGCTTGCTTTGGCCATAACTTTTGAAACTTTTCCAGGTTTGAGTACATTAATCTGATCAGAATACCATGAAAGCAGCCGAAAGAGAATCCAAAAAAACAAATTTAAAAACGGCTCCTTCTGTAGCAAACATATATGTAGTTTATTAATTTCCTCTAGAAAGCTAGAAAACAACTGGGTACGTATTCTTACCCTGGCATTGAAATGGTATCGATCCACACCATTCCAATTATCAAGATCATAAGCGGTGTAATGCTTACAGCAGGCTGCAACTTTGAGCCGGTTCCCAGCGGCACTCTGGAGCCCCTGGACGTAGCGGGCGGCGTACTTACCGGCTAAGACGGGGTCTTCACCTGGAGTCTCTTGGCCTCGGCCCCATCGTGGGTCACGGAATATGTTGACATTGGGGCTCCAGTACGTCAAACCAGCCATCCCTCCATTGTACATTGCTCTAGCTTCATCCGAGACCACCTGCACCCCACCGGTACATGTTCCATGAAATAGTACAAACTAATATTATTAAATTACCCTAATTAATTAATTAATTAATAATAATTTAATTGAACATACGAAGGCTTGATTCAATAGTCTTCATTAAACAAATAAGATTCGGATTCTCATTTTTTTAATCTTTAATATAAGTATCTATTCATTGGATTACATAACATAGGAAATGCATAAATCAATTTCTTTTGCCTATAATGCTCAAAACTTTTAATTATGAAAACAAAAGTAAAGTAGGTATCGGGCTAACCTTTTTCCTTTTCTTTTATATTTTTTTCTCTTTGAAGATTTTGGGTTGCTAACGTAGCCGTAGCTAAGATGTATACGCAAAATTAACTCCTTTTGCAAGTTGGTCTCCAAAAACTCGCCACCATCACTATCGGTCACCCACTGTTAGGTTTTTTTCTACCTGGCTATAGCTAAGGCCACTTATCTACATATCCAAAAAGGCTAATTTGACACTCAACTTTCTCTTTGATGCTTTCCATTGCTGGGTTTGAAAAGCTTTCCCCTCCTTTGTTAAGTTCCAGCCAAAATAGATATGGAAAATCGAAAGCAAATGAGAAAAAGAAAGCTTAACGGTTGAAGAATAATTTTTTTTTTCCACTAATGTTGTAAAGAATTTTATCATTAAAAAAGGGGCCAAATCCAACAACCCGATTATGTATTTTGAGGATCAGCACCATAATTACAAAGCAGACAAGGACAAAGATTGAAGGTTGGTCATATCTCTTGATCATAGTTATTACTATTAAGATTAGATATAAAATTATTTTTTAAGAAACTTTTAGGTAAATTAGTAACTTGAGTTATGCATGTTTGGAATAATTTCTTCTAGATAATTAATACTAGAAAATTGGTTGGAGATTGTAACAAACTTTTTGCATATATTCTTCACCCAACTCTCAAAGGACACTTCTTTCTTTTTTTAATCCAAATTTATGGGCAGATGAATTAAATTAAACTAACAAAGTGGCCCATTGGCTAAGGCTTTTGACAACTTTGGGAAAAGTGGGTATAGTATTTGGGAGTATAGAGGGTGACCCCCCTACTGTTTGCAACCTTTTGCTTTAGTGAATAAAATAAACAAACTATGAGTATGGGCCAAATGCTAACGCCTAAAGAGCCTAATTGGAAAATTAAGTGTCCCCAAGGTCACATGTGCCCGTGCTTATTTAGAAAAATAACGAAACCAATATCTAATTACGTGTAAAAGTTGAAAAAAACTTCACAGAATATGACCTATCATGAAAACAAGAAATTTAAGATATGACTTTATGTTTACGAGGTACGAATTTATATTTAAAGCATTGTTGAATAATATTGAGATGATAATATCACGGTTATTAAGATTATGATAGAATGAGTATTTGAATATTTAATTTATTAATTGATATATTATTTTTTTGTTTAAAAAAAATAAGATTCAAATTCTTTTTTTTTTATTATAAAAAAAATTATGATAGAATGAGTGAAAATGATAGAATAAGTATATTATTATGCGTTTTAAAATGAATGTTGTTTACCCGTCCGATTTGCTCCCAGAGGGATTCATTGAAGGAAGCAGCGGTGGTGATGACTTGAGGGAAGCTGGTGGCACCAGGGAAGGCACCACCAAACTTGGCCCCAGGACCCACATTGGACACCCCATGAAGGGCCTCGGACCACCACTCGTAGCCCTGAATCCCCAGCCTAGGCACGGCGGCGGCATTGTTCACCAACAGCCGTATCTTCTCCTGCAACGTCAACCTCCCCAGCAAGTCCCTCACCCTGACATGCAACGGCAAATTCACCCTGCAGAACCTCAAGCTCCTCGTCAACCCGTTCCTCGGGTCGCAAGCGAAAGGAGGACGAGATTCCACCAAAGAAATGACAGAAACCAGGTAGAGGAGAGTGAAGAGAAGCGGGAAAAGTCTAAGAGATTCTCTAGACATCTTGGAACCCATTCAAGTTCTCTTTAGTTTCTTGGTGTGTGAGCTTGAAGGGAAGGCTTGAAGGTGTATATATAGGGGGAAACGGGTGATGCTAACAGTGTTGATGATTGGATTTCCACGTCAATGAAGAGCTAAAGCAAAACACAGACACACACAGAAAGCAACTGATTAGTGAGAAATGGATATATGAGAAAGTAAGTAAGTAAGACACGCAGCCGGAAGCATAGTTTGGGGGGGAAACTGAGCTAAACATAGGCTATAGTAAACGAGTGAGAAAAGCGAAAAAGGGAGGTAGAAAAATAACTATATTTGCCATAACCTAGCAGAAAAAGAAAGTATTACATGGTTGACGTTGAGCTAATAGTTAAAAACTAAAAAAAGAGTGGTCACGGACCAGAGAATCTTTCTGATCTCTCTCACCTCACGTTAACCGCACTTTGAATGAAAGCAAAATTTGTTGTTTTGAGTTCTTTCTTTCTTTGCTTCATATCATAAGAAGAAAGAACCACTCTTCACATTATTGTTTATTAACGTAATATATACATTTTTAACCATAGAAAATTAGATTGATTTTCATTTTTCAGCATTACGTGTAATATACACAATGCAGAAAGTCGTAAGGGTATAGATTATCCAATCTTGACACGAAGAGGTAGTAACAATAAATAACTATATCGGGCTCTAAAGTCAAAAGAACGTAATTTAGAAAACAAATAATAGAAATTAGTAAGAATAATGAAGTCAGAAATTAAGAAAAACGGAGTCAAAACGTCTGACTCATACACAAAGGGTCTGAAAGAGAAAATGCATGCAGTTGTCTTTGGATTGGTCTATTTTAGGTGCAGAGGGGTTTATTTCTGGCACTGAGGATAGTGTAAAAATTTTCTCAAACACGTGAATTTACTGTGCTACATGACACCATAAAAAAGAAAATCTCGTGACTTGCACAAATATATATATTTACCTAACACAAAACGTGAGCTTTTGTCTCATTGTTTCAGACTTTATTTTCCCAAAAGGCTTCAAGTATTTTCAATTATTCGTCTGCAAGCTGATTTTTTATCTTTTTGGACTTACCATATACTTTTGGGATATGGTTGTTGGCAGATGAGATAATAGAGATAATATTTAGAAATTGTAGAATGCCATTAAGATATTGTCTGATTGGTTGGAGGGGGATAGGGGGACCCATAAATTTTGAAGAATATTGCTTTCTCTTTATTTATTTAGACTATGATCAAAGTTAAGGAAATGTTCCATCCCCCAAATGGGATACTTCTTTCTTTATCAAATTCCCTACCAGTTATGAATAGACATAATACCCAATTAAGAATCTGCCCCTACCTCATCATATTCTTTTATCATGATTCATTCTTTCTAGCTAGAAATTATTATAACTTTATGCATGAAATTAATTTTTTTCTTTTTAATTTTTTCGATTTGTTAATATACACCAAGCTCAAAAGTTTAAAACGAGTTTCTTTAATGATAAATAAATGATATATCTTTAATGAAATTGACAACATGCCAAAAGTCATTGTAGACATCGTTTTTGTGCATACTTTTCCTTCAACGCTTTTGCTGACTCCTCTTCTAAATTTGATATCGATGGAGTTTGAGAGTATTTTCGATGAAATTATGATTATATAGATATCAATTTTTGGTATTTAATAAAATTAATTTTGACCGAGTAAAGGGAATTTCCAAAGATACTATAATAAGTCAAAATTAGATATAATAAACCAAAATTTTATATGTCGTGTCTAATTTTTATCAAAATAGTCATTAAAGAGGAAGAATGTCGCCCGGATCCGAAAATTCTTACAATTGGTTTAATATTTATTAGACAAAAAAAGAAACTACAACATAAAAATCATTTGTCTAATGTAGAGCATTAAATTGATGGTATTAATCTGACACAAAGCAAAGCATTATTGAGATTCTTTTTGTGTAACTCTCATGCGGAAATGTAACAAAAAAAGACAAGCATAAAAGCTAACTATACAAAGATTAATTGATGCACAGCAACAAGAGTAAGTCGTTCCGAGGTTGTTGTGTTCTTTTTTTGTATTTAAATACCCTTTGGATGTGGTTCTTCTTGCAGGTTGTTGAATCATGGCCATGGGTATGGGGGAATTTGCGGAAGGGGACGAAATGTGCAGTTGAATATTAACCAACACTTTGTACAAACCTTGACGATATCCCAAAGAAACAGACTCCTTCTGCCACCAGATCATCATTTTCGTCACTTGGTTCGTGTCCTGTCTCACCTTTCCTGTCCGAGGATGAAAGCTCCCTTACAAGTTTTGCTCTCCATTGGTCGGGCTTCTTCCATGTGGGACCATCATGTTTAGAGCAGCAGCATCTGGCAAGTTCTTTACCCATTCAATTTCAGCTTTTTGAAACCATTTTTTTTTAAAAAAATATTTATATTAAATTTTATATCATGAATAAATTCTATTCTCATAAGAGATTATATTGTTAATTTTTTTAATAAAATTATTAAAATATTTTGACAATATTACTGAGTGGAATAAATTTCTGAACACATAACTTATCTACAAGGAATTAACTGGAAAAATATGGGAAAAGTTAATTCAGAGGAGATGTACATTGAATTTATATACTTTTTTTTTCATTTGGACATGTGAAAATTGGGACAGGTTCTACAAGAAAATATTCCAAGTCAAAACCAGCCAAAGTTGAAAAACTTTACCCGAATATTTTAAATAAATTTTGTGTGGTAGAATTTCTTGAATTTTTAGTATTGATAAGAAGATTCAATGTATTTTAATCAAATTTGAGTTAATTTTGGTCAAATGCTAAATGGAAATTGGAGGACAAATACTCTCATATTGGTTTCTCTTCATCTCATGTGCAAACAGATAGGAGAGTAGTTAAAACTGACAAGAATGTCAAGAATATTGCAAGAAGCCTCTACCTTACCCAGCAAAATTTCAACCAGCTCAATTAAGGAATAAGCAAAATCTTACTTCTCTATTGAATAAATAGAAGTCTCAAAATGAAAAAATAAAATAAAATTTGCTAGATAGATATAATTAGGGATCTTATTTTCTAACCACTCAATAATACAAGTATTATTTGAGTTCTAGACCCATCTAGGTATACAGCTTTATGTCTTTTTCCAGCCAATATAGCTAAATGTTAGATGTGCCTTTCAAAAAAATTAGATAAATGTTTGATACCTCCTTAATAGACTCTTGACCAACCTCTTTGGCTACCAAGTTAAATTTGTACCAAGATATTAGCATAAATAATTTTTTGATTGAATTAAAATGAAAATAGTAGAATCAAAGAGTAATTTGAGCTGTAAAAAATAGATTAAACGCCCATTTTTTTTTAAAGATCTAAAGGTTTGACAAGTAATCCATAACACTAAATATATATAACTTAAGATATTTTAGCCTACTGTCCATCCTTAAACACTCTTTCGACAACATAGTTTGGTCAAGATCAAAGCTGTTAGTGTGATATTGATGGTTTATAATCAAATTTCATAATTTTTTTAAACCATTAACAGAATTAAGGAATCAAATCTACGTTGTGTTAAGGATTTACCTGCCAAATAAAAACCTTCAGTCCTATAAATGATTTTTTTTTAAAAAAAATACAAATATTTGGTACATTTTCAACAAAAGGTTGGTTTGGCATTAGCTTGTAGCCATGGCCAACCAATCCCAGCTGGTCTTTCTTGCTACCACATGCAAGTATCCAAAACATTTGAAAAGCATGACTTTCATGAACGATACAGTGTGGGGTTTAGCAACATGACAGCCGATGGTACTGACCATAAACGTATAACAATTTGCATGGAAAGAAAGACAACAAGATTGGTTGGAAAATGGTGGCCAGATACTGGGGCCTCAAAGTCCCGTAACTGGATCATTGAACCTGATAAAGGCCCCACATTTATCAGACAAGCAAATAATTTTTTAGCCCTGGTGGGAGGGAAGAGATGATCAAGATGAGACCAAAGGTTCTGATCTTGGATGACAAAGCTTCCTTTATGATGGTGCTTCAATTTGGAGTATGGGGGATGGGATGTAACATTCTTATCTTTAAAAAAATAAATAAATACAATAAGTGACGTATAGAAATGGCTCTCTGTATTTGCCAACTAATCAGTGCATAAAACCCTTTTCCTTATCTACTTTTGAAAATATCTTTTATTTTATTTTTTTAAATATTAGTTTAATAATTATATTTGTATAATTATGTATCCATCCTGAACGATATTTGTCATATTAAGTTACACGATATAAGATTGCATCATGAAGGAGAAAGATAAACAAAATTAAAATGATACTCTCTCCATCTGTTTTTTTTTATTATTTATTTTTCTTTTTAAAAACACCTAATAGTCTTATTTTTTTTTTATGTTATATGTTTTTCATATTTTTATATTAAACTTTTTGACTATCTATATTATAAAAAATTTAAATTTTAATATAAAATACATTAAAATCAAAACTTTTATCTTAATTTCCGTGAAAGTGAACATGAGATGTGCTATATTATTAAATAAAAATTCAAATTTTAATGCAAAACTTTTCTTTGAAAATCAAAATAATAAATAAATTTGATTTTTTTTTTTTTATGATATTGACGGGCGTATGCACAAAGGGAAGACATACGTGGGAACACTCGAGAACAACTTGAAGTTGTAGCTGATAATTGTTGACAAGAAAACAAAAGGGTTAAGAGGATTCCTGGGGAAACAAAACTTGTACACAAAGTTGATAATTATAACATTAAGAGTGGCATAACAACAGTTTAACCGTCTCCCTTCCGTGCAAGGACCCAAATCGAATGATTGATGCTAACTTTACAGCCCTTGATTTTGATGTTTCCATTAGCCGCAGCTTACTGTAACTGAATTATTTTTCAATGTTTCTGCTAAGAGTTATCTGAGCTTCACATGCCACGTCTGCTTGGATCCATCCTTAACCTTATGATCCACATCTGGCAATTATTAAGGACGTAATGTTTCCTTGTCTTCTACGAGATACACACTACAATATTTATTTATTTATATGGTCGTTCAGAGATAAGAAAATGGAGCTTTCCTGAATACTGAAGAGGAAATCTAAACTCTAAAGCTAGTCGAAAGTCTGGATGTGAGCCTTTCGGGCTCAAAATATAGGCCTCTGTGTAGACCATTAAAGACTACAAAGAAAGCTACTGAGATCCAGCTCTCGCACAGAACTAAGCCCAAAAACTCCGATGACAATGACAAAATTACTGGTCTTCTAAGTGAATGGGCTTAGCCATGCATATTGGTAACTGGAGGATCGAGGGCGTAAGCAAGATAAGCACAGCATATTCGTGAAACGACTTCAACCAAGTACATCAGTATACATGGTGACCGCCCAGTTATTTAAGGACTAATTAGAGATGAAATTTTTTATTGATAAAAATAATGCTACTACGCTTATCCTAGACGTGCAAAATACAAGCACTCTATCAGTGAAAACGATACATACCAACGATTCAGTGGTTTTTATTTAGTCCCTAACGATAAAATGTTTCAGCTTACAACTTACTCAACTTGACAGGTCCCAACTCCTTTGCCTTGGCTCTAAGCACATGCTTCTGAATCTTCCCTGTTGCAGTCTTTGGCAATGGACCGAATACCACTGATTTAGGAACCCAGTAAGCAGGCATCTTTGACCTGCAGAACTTCATTATGTCCTCTGCTAACCGCTGTTCATCAGATTTATCCACTCCCGGCTTCAAGGTCACAAAAGCACAAGGGGACTCTCCCCAGCGCTCATCTGCCCTTGCCACCACTGATGCCTCCAATATTGCAGCGTGCAAGTACATACTATTTTCTACCTCCACGCTACTGATGTTTTCACCTCCAGATATGATGATGTCCTTTGACCTATCTTTTATTTCGATATACCCATCAGAATGCTTCACACCAAGATCCCCAGAGTGAAACCATCCATTCGCAAAAGTTTCCTCATTGACTTTTGGGTTCTTTAAGTAGCCCTTCATCACAACATTACCACGCATTACTATTTCTCCAATAGTTTTTCCGTCAGCAGGAACGGGCTGACCGGTTTTGGTACTGATGACATCAAGGCCCTCTAAACCAATATATCGGACACCTTGACGTGAATTTAGGCGAGCTTGTGTTTCAGGTGGCAGTGAGTCCCATTCAGGCTTCCATGCACACACTGTCGAAGGTCCATAGGTTTCTGAGAGACCATAAGTGTGGGTGACACGGAAGCCTTTTTGAGACATTGCAGAGAGAACAGCAGGGGGTGGGGCAGCACCAGCTGTCATCACGCGAACAACATGGGGGAGGGGCAAAATTGTGTCCTCAGGAGGGGCATTAACTATGGTATTCAGCACCACAGGTGCACCACAGAAGTGAGTCACACCATACTTTGCTATGGCTGAGTAGACTCCCTTTGCTGTTACCTGCAAATATAAAATGAACCAACAAGGAAATGAGTATCCAAGTGAGCAAAAAAGCTAGATCATTGATAAAGAGATTTATTGCAGAACACTAGCATTGACACTGAAGTATAAAAGATGTAAGAACTCTCAATCTCCAAGCTCATATCCCAAATTATGACAAAATCTAAATTCGATTAATAAAAAGCCCCATAGAACATTAGGACCTCATTATACTGAACACACCTTAGGAATTTTGGCAAAATTATGCCTAGTCCAAGATCAGAAATGGATGTATAAAGGAACAGATAAGCTAATTCATTTCATATATTAAAGCAAAAGTAAAGCAATTATTTTGCCTATTAACTACCTGTCGGAGGCATATGTTTGTTCCACAAAGAGCTGCTAGTGACCAAGTAAAACACCAACCATTACAATGGAACATGGGTAGAGTCCACAAGTATACAGCTCCTTCAGTCATCCCCCATATAAGAGGATTACTCAAAGACATGAGATATGCCCCTCGGTGATGTAATACCACGCCTTTAGGGCTGGCTGTAGTGCCAGAAGTATAACCCAAAGCAATACTTTGCCACTCATCCTGAGGAGGCTTCCAAGCAAACTCAGGGTCACCACTTTCTAAGAACTTCTCATACTCAATGGCTCCTTTTCCCAAAGCATACCTGAGTGCTTTGGGATCACAGCTTTCATCTGCAATGACAATCAAAAGTGGATGCTTGAAATTGCCTTGGCTTTTCTCCTTCATAATTTTCAAAGCATCCTCTGCCAAAGTGAAAAACTCTTGGTCCACAAAGACAACTGCAGATTTTGAATGACCCAAAAGGAAAGCAATGGTGGATGCATTTAGACGAATATTGACAGTGTTTAAAACAGCACCCGACATTGGAATTCCAAAATGAGCTTCATATAAAGCAGGGACATTCGGTGCAATTATTGCTACCTGCCAATAGTAAAAGGTAATTTGGATCAGATAAAATGTGAAATGAATACGAGAACTAGAACAATTAAAGTTTCATAAAAGCAGTCCCTCATGTAAACTATGCCTACACAATCAGTAGAAGCAGAAAATTCATGTGCTTTTTCAAACTTAAAAGTGGAGATTCAAGAATGTATAACACCGTGTTAACAACATTCAATAATCCATGATACTAAGATTTAGCAACAACGAATAATTCATAATTTAAAGTATACAAGACAACAAGTAGAATATGTGCAAACGTACATTCATACATACATACAACATCTGAGTGTGTGACATATATAGACAGAGAGAGCTTTTTCATCAGTTGGGACCAAAGAAAGCTCCTATGCTGGGAGTTGGGGAAGTTGGGACCAACACATCAAGATGTATAACACTGTGTTAACAACATTCAATAATCCATGATACCCAGATTAAGCAACAACAAATAAATCATAATTTAAAGTATCCAAGACAACAAGTAGAATAAGTGCACACATACATTGATACATACTTACAACGTCTGAGTGTGTGATATATATATACACACAGAGAGAGCTTTTTCATCAGTTGGGACCAAAAAGTGACCTAAAACTCCTATGCTGGGAGTTGAGGGAGTTGGGACCAACGCATCAAGCATTCAAGCTTATTCAAATAATAATGCATCACTGGCCAGAATAATCAGTTTTAATTATTAACTCCGGCCCACTTAAAGCAAATTAGGAAACAGAACTTAATTATTAACTCATTAATTCATCCGACCATCGTTCCTCATCAGCATCCTCAAAAACTTTATATAAAAAAACGAATACGTTGCAGGAATTGAATAAAATGGAAAAAAATACAATATAAAAAACTCATCAAAAAAATAAGAAGCAAAAAAAAAAAGAAAAAAAAAACTCATCTACGCTATGCTGTTCTGTTATCCTATTACCGCGAGCCAGCTACTTAATAGTAATATTTACTATTTACAAACAGAAATTTAAAGACATTTTCAAAAAAAAAAAGAAATTTAAAGACTAAATACCTCCGTTATCTTTATAGCGGTAAGGAGACAAACAATAAATTCATTTCATTTCATTTCCCTTGTTTATCTACTCAGCAAGCAAAACAGAATTCAGAAGTCAAACCTCAAAGATTTAAATCTCACTGATATTTTTGTTGTTAAAAAGTGAAGATTAGCTATGGTTTACTATTCGATTACCGTGCTACCAACGCCGACGGACCGTCTAGAGAGTGCTGAAGCCAGGCAACAGCAGCGCCGGTAAGTTTGGAACCACGTGTACGTACGAGATGCATGGACAACCGCCTTTCTATCCGGATGGACCGTAGCAGCTCGTTCCAAGAACCACAACGGCGTCAAGGCCATGTAGTTAGCGGCGTTCTTCGGAAGGTCGTCTATGTCTCGCATCTCCATCACCGTCGCTGCACACTCTTGAGATATTTCCCTTTTTCCTTCCTTTCTTTCTCTTCTCTTTTTCTTTATTTGTTGGTCCAAGATACAGGAAAATGAAATGTATACATATATATATGGGGAGATTGTGTGGAGGGCGCCACGTCGACTGAATATTATATCCATTTTTCTTTTAGCATTTTCTTATTTACGTTTCTGGAAATTTCATTTTAGAGGTTTTTTTTTAATTAAAAAAATGGATGAATAACATTTTTTTTCCCGAGATATGGATTTAAATTTAAGGATGATTTTTGTCCACACAAGTTTCTCTTAATATTAAAATAGTTAATTTATTAAAGAATATGAATAAATAAAATAATTTTGTTTTAAAATTCTATAAAAAAATAAACCTCTTTTTTGTTCAAATTTTTTACATATAATTGGTCTTATGTATGCAGTTTTAATTTCAAAAAATATTATTATGGGCCACTTTCAAGGAGTTTCATTTTGAAAAATATTTCTATATTGAAAATATTTTAAGTTTATCCATAAAATTTTATTAATAGAATAAAATCCTCATTTAATTTAATAAAAAAAATTTTCTTGTATTAAAAATTTTTTCTATTTGTAACCTCGTAAAAATTTAAATATAAATCATCAAACTTTATTTTTATTGTATCCAAACCAATCATTTAATTTTAATTTTTATTAAAATAAATCTTTAATCTCAATAAAAAATTAATTATTACTAAATTCAATAACAATTAACATTTTACCACGAGATATGAATTAACCAGCTGATAAGACCATGTTAAGTGATCACGCCATATGTCATGAAAATACGAATTTATATTTGTTTGACAAAGGTTAATAAAATTAAAAATTATTTTAACACAAATAAAAAAATTAAAAGTAATACATTTGGATCTGATAAAATATTAAAAATTTGTTTCAAAAATTTATCTTTGTTTTTACTGTTTAAATCTTCACAAATTATCAAGTTATGTATATATTTTATTATCTGTTGAGATTAAGTTGTTACGATTGCCATTGAATAAGTAATTTACAAAAAATGAGAAAAAAAATATATCCATTATTTCACGTTTAATTAAAAAAAAAGTATGGATAGATTAGGATCAAAGTTACATGAAGAGTTAAAACAGTCAAATCACTTTGACATCGAAGCTGTTAAGTCGGCGAGACTCCAAAGCCTACCCAGCTTTATGGCTTTAATTATTGAGCCAAATGAAGCCAGTAGGTAACATTTTTTTCTCATTTATTGCGTGAAACAAAATCTAATTGGCTACAAGAGGTAAACTTGCTACATCAAGCATGACCAATTTGTATTTGGCATAATATATAAGAAAAATATTTAAAATATTCAGAAAATTTAAAATAAATTTTTTATTTTTATTAAGTTTTATATTTTTATTTTAAATCAAATAAATTTTTATAACTAACTATTAATTTAGTTAAAATTTAATATAATAATAAAATTATTTAATATTATTTTTTTTCTAAATCAATATTTTATTAGTGTTACATGGATATAATAAAAATAAATATTTATTTTAATTTTTTTACATAATTTAAGGATCTATTTTAACATTATGTCATCTTGTTTTAAAAGTTTTCCTTTTACTTGATCAAAGAAGCCAAAATGAGTCACCAGATTTGACCTTTCACAGCCTTTAAGGTTCAACTTGCATCCTTCGTTTCCCCAAATATAAATATATAAAAAGAAACTTAGCCAAAAAACATACAGTTATCAAAGATGAACTTGCCAAATTAGAACCCATTATATTTTTTAAATGAATTAAATGCTTTGAATCTAGCGTAAGTTTATTATATTTCTTTTAATCCTTGGAGCCATCTCCTCGGATATTTTATTAAGGCAACATGCGAGATCAAATCCATAACGAAATTTTTTTAATTAAATATTTAATCAAGATGAACTGTCAAAGAAACGTTTAATTATATTCCTTTGCTTGATTACAAATTAATTAGTGTTAGGCCACCCATTTCCTTTTTCTTATATTTTCTAAAATTCCAAGTGGCAAGAACTGTCAACTCTCGACTTCCACCGCCAACGATTCCTAAGATTACAACTTTTAATATTATCTTTTTTTTTTACTTTTTTATTATTCCAAGTTGTGGGAATAGGTATATGGCTCATTCAATCACATAAGAATTACATTTGAAAGTAAAAATGAGTATCAAAAAATTTTGCACAGCATCAAAATGATGTAAACTCCATAATTGTTCAGGGTAATGTGGCTTCACACAAAGACCAGGATTTCAAATAATTTCCGCATCTTTCAGTAAATCATATCATCAGGTACGCATAATTTCCAAAAACAATATTAAAAGTTGCCCTTCCATTGCCAATGGAAGAGGCTGATGAATCACCACTGACAGGAAGGTGATCAGGATGATTTTGCAGAGGAAGGAGATACGGTGAAAGGTTCCTGCTCTTCACAGGTGAGCACATCATGGGCTCCTGCCTCCTCTCTGCCGACTCCCATCAGGTCAAGGTAATGCAGGTAGTGGGAGATGATGTTGTTCATGGACTCACTGTCGCCCTGCCCGCAGACTTGGTCTCCGTAGAGAACGTTCATGGTACTGCCAAAGCCTGGAACCCTCTTGGCCAGGGTGTCGTTCTTGGTCGGCTTCCAGTTACCGACGAAAACATCGTGGGCTGAGGGTTGGTGCTTCTTGACCGGGGTCATCCACCTCCACATTGCAGCCTGGAAAGCCAAGGTAGCGTTGTCTTCCAAGTACTCTGGGTGGTTTAACAAGTCCACCTTCAAAGCCTCTCCAGTTTCTCCGTAGTTGTAGTTCCTGTGGTAAAAACCAGTAAGAGAAAGTCCAGTGAAAATCAGTACAAATTTGTGGGGATTCGGTATATTTTGTGTTATGATATGATTGAAGTAGGGTCCTTTTCAAGTCAAGTTGATGATTGGTCCCACAAGAGCTTCAATACGTGGCACTGGTTTTTCCTTAGGAATCAAGTATTGGTAAAATTGCTTCAAGAATAATTTACAGAAAGAAAAGCAATACTTCTAGCCCACGTACCAGTAGATAGGCAAGGCACCACGGCCATGGTATGAAACTCCTGGAGTGCAAGGATAGGTGTATTTGTAGTAATCATCACAATATATTTTGCTGGGGCTCATTTCCTTGTTGTAGCATAGACCCCAGGCCAATGGTCCCCCGGTAGCCACGCCATAACCGCCTGAAATTGTCATCGAGCAGTGCCATTATTCAAATAGAATACAGTTCAATGTAACAGTCCAGAAGCAATAAAAGAAGCATCTGCTCCATTTCAGATTAAGTTCAATCAAAAGCCCACGTGACTGCTGATTAAAAATTGAATCTGATATGTCAGGTATAAGCCGCATGGATTTGTCCCAAGGAAGGAAGTAGAGATAAAGAGGTCAACAGCGCGAGGTGTCGTGGTGTAGTTGGTTATCACGTCAGTCTAACACACTGAAGGTCTCCAGTTCGAGTCTGGGCGACGCCAATTAATGCTGTTTGTTGCATGTTCGGCCAAATAGAAAGCAGTAGAAAAGGAAACAGAAACAAGGATTTCTATATAAATATACTCACATGAGGTTTTGCTGCCAACATGTCCAAGGAAAGCAGCAACTTCCTTCATACTCTGGAGCTTTCCTCCCGTGGTACCAAAACCGTGAGGCTGGTACCGAGCAGCAGCAGTGATGAAAGAGCGGTAATCCCAGAACCCAACCGCATGAGCCACCGGTGTGTTACGCTTTGCAAAAAGGTTCTCGAACTGGTAGGTCTGGAAGAAATCGGAAATGGTCTGGTTGCAACAATACTGTGACCACCCTTTGCATTCCCACCCTTTGTCACACACCTTCTTGCCCTTAACGATCTTCACCACTGTCTTCACAGACTCCTGGCCGTTTGCCAGTGCCAGCATGACTGCCATTGTCAAAAAAACCAGGCATTTGGCCTCCATTCTTTGGCGACGAGAGGATTAATTTTTGCTGTGGGAAATACTTTTGTTCTGTTTCTTGACTGGTTTGATGGAGTGGAGAAACAACATTGGTGGTTTATAAATGGGGGAGTCCTGAGGATGCTGTGTTGGAGTGAAAGGCATAGAAAGTGAATTTCTAACTTATTAGGAGAGAGAGAATTTTCAAGGTTGATGAATGATGGCTACTAATGTCCGGTTTTGCTTGCATTCTATGCTTCTTAGACTGCAAGCAAGGGAAGGCTTTAAGATACATTCACCAATGTTTCCTTCGACAGGCTTGGGCCTCAAAAGGTGGGGGCTGCGATGGGAGTGCTTCGAAATTTTTTTATCTTTTGGGCCCGAAGACTATTCTCGGACCCTATCATGCAAAGGCTATTCAAGCAAATTCATTTTTCGTAAACAAATTACCAGCTACTGCCAATTATGGGAGTACTTAATTACTACTGTTCAATAACCTAATTACGGAATATGAATATAGAGTCATTGCCAAAATAATATGTCAAATTTTATTTTAAAAAAAACTATGCCAAATTTTGAAATAAAACTAATCTTGAAACTTATGGGTACTGTTAGATTGACACCACCATTCCATTCAATCACTTATCTACAAAAACATTCAGCCTTTCGTTTTTTAGTCCCACAAAACATAAGCTGGACCAAACCCATCAAAGGAATCGAATCAGATCGTATCATTATGTCTGCCTATGATGCTGTGAGATAAACTCGGACCCGTACTAGGTTTGTTTACATCAAAGGCGGGGGTGGGGGGCCGCAAGGGATGGCCTATGAGTGTGGCATCTGCCGACCTCGGCTTCATTTTCAGGCTTCATTTTGACTTTGTGGCGGGTCCTTTCTGTGGCCGAAAGCGTGAACCCCAAACCAATATCTATTCAAATTTCAGCTCTCGTCGACTTTTTTCGTGAAAAGTAAAACTAACGGGTTTGTCTTTGCTATATTTTGTTAAGAAATAAATTTATAAAGGAATAATTTATGATTAAGTGATAATATATAAATTAACACTGTATCTCAAGTTAATTTATAAAATATTATTTATTTTTATTTATTAGAGATTTACGATTTTATCTAATAAAAGATATCTTACGAGTCAAAGATTACGTGATAACTTAAATACCTAATTCATTTTTAATACACAATTTATGTAAAATTTATAATTTTTTTTTTAAATTGTAACATCTTTCTCTACTTCAAAAAAAATTTATTATACTCAGTGACACATTATTAACATTTCAAAATCGACATAAATCAAATGTCAAAATTAACACCACTAAATATCAAAACCGACGTGAAATTTATGACTATAATTTAAGACAATGACATAGTGAATTAAATACAAACACGTAATAGTACTAATAACGTGAGAAAGGTGTTGCATTAAATAAGACACCCATTTTCGTAAATTTATATAAGTCATACTAAAGAAAATTTGTAGCTTTCACATAGTGAAGAAGGCAATTGACAGTGAAGTTGTAACCACTTTGGATGAATAGCAAAAACACCATTGAAATTTGAGGCGACAAACAATGCCCTTCAATCTTTCACACTCATATGCAAACATAAATTGACGAAGACATGGAAGTTAAGGGTTCATGATAATCATGAGGTTGTAAACTTTATGAGGATTTTATTAGAGCTTATTTTGATTTCAATTGAAATTTTACTTTAAAACAATAAAAATACAAAAGAAGAGATTCGAGACAGGCATGATTGAGTGGAAATTTGAGAAAGGAGAATGGGCCGCACGCACTCTTGACGAAGGACTGGTCGGCTGACTCCATCGGAAAACACATCCAAATTCCCTTTGGCTATTTCCTATTGTCTGCGGCAATTAACATGATTGTCTATCCAAAATTGAAAGACGTTGACCGCTCGACGGTTCGAAGCGGAAGCAGAGCAGACAGGCGGCAGTGCATTTGTGCTTTCTTGAAGAGCCAGCTGCCGGCGGCCGGTTTCCATCCGGATGGGTGCTTCGCTTCTTTAGCTTCCAATTATTAATGTAGTGGTTGAAGAAAATCCATAAAATAAAGCAATGATTAGAGCTTTTGTATTGCCATGCTGCTTTTTGTAATAGAAAAAGCTCTTCAAAAGCTTTACATTTTATATGTACTAGCGTGAATAGCCGGTGCCATGTTGTCGCGGTACTATGATTCCTTTTTCAAGAGGTTATATTTTTTGTCGTCAAAAGTATATTAAAGTCATTTTGAATGGTACTAAAAAAAAATTTCAAATATTTATTTATTATTCATACATGTATGTACGCAAATCAAGTATTCTAATTTAAACTGATTCTAATTTGATCGGAATTATGATAATCGAGTTTAATTTGATTAATTTAATTTAATTATTTATTTAAATCTAGTCAGAGCTTAAATTTATTTTAAATTATTATTTTTGTATTCTAGGACATAAAAGAAACTAAAATTTGGTTTTGTGTTATTCATCTTATTCAAAAATACATATTAAAATTCCATTTATTGACTTATCAAGTTAAAGTTTGAATTAAATTAATCCTATAATCAAGTTTGGATGTTTTAATAGTCAGTTTGAAGTAGACATGATAATTTTGTACATGATATGATAATATGCCACAAACACGATATACGTTTAAGTGTGTTTGAGTCTAAATTAATTGTATTTTATGTATTAATTATATCAGACCTGTTTATCTCATTTAAGACATGTCTAAAATATAAATAATTAATTATATTATTGTTTATACATATAACCTATAATATGTTTATTACTAATTTATTTAATTGTATTAACATATGGTGTAGACACCTTTACAACAAACTTAAAATCTATTTATTGATTTATATAAATATCAATATTAAGATTTATTGATATTAAATTTTATTATATTTAGTTTTATTTGACACATTTAATAATCGTGTTGTATCATATTACACATTTATTAAACGTATTTGTGTACTTGCTTAAATTTTAACATGATTAAATAATCATGTCATGTTCATGTTTATCTATATAATTAGTCATACCTTATGTTATACAATACGGTTAAATTATGAATATATAAATTATCAAGTCTAACTTGAGTGATATTAAAAAATAATTAAAATTTTCAAATATTTATTTATTATTTGTATACATATTACTCAAATAAAGTATTTCAACTTTAACTTGAACTTAAATTTGATTTTAATTCTATCATAATTACAATTATTTAATTTAATTTGACTAATTTGATTTAATTATTTAATTAAATTGAGTCTGAACTTAATCCGAATTTGGACTTTTATAATCAAACTGAGTTCGGAATTCGGACAATATTTTTTGTCCATATTCACAATTGATTCCATTTAATTTGATAATATATGTATTTAGAAAAAAAATACATAATAAAGTACAGAATTTAAAATGGAGAGAAAATCTGCTGCTTTTTCACTGACCGACACCCGAGTACATCCTCTACGGAAAGAAACCCAAAAGCCAACCATCATTTAATCAAAATTCAGAACAGTAATTAAGGAAAGCGTGGGCCCAGCTGTGGAGAAATCAAAAGGCGTCCCATCCGAAAGCAAGCCTTTAGAATAACCCTACAACTAAGTCCACAGAAACGAGAACACATGTTTTTTTTGTTATATATTATTATTTTTTAATTTATAATTACTAAGGCCAATTATTAATTAAATAAACGTCATTTCATCTTTCTACAATTTTCTAATCAAAGTTCACTCATTCTGTTCCTTCGTCCTCGTCTTCATTTCCTTTTTGTCTTCCACTTTCCAAGCTCGAAGAAAGCCATCGCTTTAAGCAAGGTAGTCTTTAGCTAATTTTTTTTTTAATTTAGTGATCTTTTTCTTGATATTTTCTTATGTTTTAACGCGTTTAATTTTATGAAGTTATCTTTGTTTTTTATTTAATTTTTTTTTTCAGTGTTCGACAGTTACCTAATCAAATTTTCTCAGAGTTCCGATTTCGGCGATGGACGGTGACCGTTCGGGCCGACTCGTCGGCACCGAGATTCATGGATTTCATACTTTGGAAGGTACCGCACGGATGAATTTATCTTCTCTTTATGTCATCTATTTTTTTTTAATTTAAGTTTTGTAATTTTTTTATCAGTCTAGGAATCGTTCTCTAAAGTAAGTTACAGCTTGATGTGCTAAACTTGTTTTGATCACTCGTAAAATTTGCAAAATTTGCGGAGTGTTATTACTTAATTAGCTTTTTTCAAAGTAATTCCTCACTATTTGGTTTTGATTTTGGCTCAAAAAGAGAAGGATTGAAGTTTTCTAGGAGTTTTTTCTGTTTGAGAGCTAGAGAAGTGGTCGATTTTGTTTCAAGAAAATATTGAATTTGCGTGATAGAATGTGTAAACTGTTTCATGGACTATTAAATTTTGTTCTACTACTTGGTTAATATCATGCTTCAGATCACAGTTACGTGTATACGTCTCTTTTGCTAAGTTTAGTTTCTATTTTTTTTTTAATTTTTCTGTTTGGTGGACAGATTTGGATGTTCGAAATATGATGGAAGAAGCCAGGTCAAGATGGCTACGTCCGAATGAAATTCATGCTATACTTTGCAACCACAAATATTTTCCCATCCATGTGAAGCCAATGAACTTGCCCAAAAGTAACTACTGATATTAATTAATTATTTTTTCCCACTTTTTTCATGTTTTCGTGGATTTTCATATAACCAAAAACTACTCCGTGTTTAATCTCTTAAAAGTTCACTTAAAGAAATAACTTTGCTTTAAAATGATTGGTGTAACTTCTATAATTCAAATAATGAACGAGGAAGTGGTATAGCATGACTAATTGTATTCTTGATGTTGTAGGTGGTAAAATTGTATTGTTTGACCGAAAGATGCTCAGAAACTTCCGAAAAGATGGCCATAACTGGAAAAAGAAAAAGGATGGGAAGACTGTTAAAGAAGCACATGAACACTTAAAAGTGAGATTTTCTTGATTTATAAGGTCTTATAATTGGCACAACCTGTTATTGATGCAGCTTGTTGTAGCTAAGTGAACAATGGCATTTTTTACTTCTAGTATACAGAGACTCAAGATCTTGATTTCTGTAATAGTCCCATTTTTACTTTTATCACTTGTCTGTACCATATGGTTGTAGATATGCAGAACATGCTGTGGCAAAGATTGCAAGATTCTGCTATTTTCATACACTGCACACATAAATAATGTTTTCTTTTTGTGTGTTAGGATAATTTTATGTGTTAAACTGTTCTATCTCAAATTCCTTCTTTCATGGTTTGGCTTGGTTTATTTATTTATTTATTTATTTTACATTTATTCTCCTAACCTTAAACTCCCGACTTGGGAAGTTATGTTATTTGTTCTTTTGTCTGGCAAAATGTAATTATTTTGAGAAAGCATAATTCGTTGAAATTTCATTTTATTTTCTCGTTTCAGGTTGGTAATGAAGAAAGGATTCATGTGTATTATGCACATGGCCAAGATAACCCAACGTTCGTTCGCAGGTGTTACTGGCTGCTTGATAAGTATGTAACTTAGATCTATAAGCTAACCTCTCCTATGTTGCCCCCACATTATTTGATCTGAAATAAAAATCATGAAACTTTCTCTTTATCTCAAGTTGCAGTGTGTTTTAATGTCTGATCATGATTAGCCTGACATTCTAGTATTTCTTCTTTTGCTTCAGGACTCTAGAACACATAGTTCTTGTTCATTATCGTGAAACACAGGAGGTTGGTATTTAAATACTAAAAATTCTAAACTTGGAGGCACTCTCTCCAAACAATAGCAGTCTTTATGTTACTTTATGCCTCAGAATCAGTTAGTGACTGAGCTTAGTTGATTTGTGGTACAGTCGCAGGGTTCTCCAGCCACACCTGTGAATTCAAATTCCAGCTCAATATCTGATCAGTCTGCTCCTTTGCTTGTTACGGAAGAGTTTGATTCTGGAGCTGGTAATACAAATTATGAAGGTGAGATAGAAACTCTAGGTGATATTGAATTTTCTACAAATTAAATTATGTAAGCAAATAACAGGAATTTCTTATTGGAGAGGGAAACTAACAGCATACCCTTTTTATCATGTTTTTTGTTATGAAATAAATACATCATACTCTCATGATAGCTTTTCTGGAAAGTGAACAGAACCCTGTGGCCTTACAGTCAGAAATCATGAAATGAGGCTTCATGAGATTAATACGCTTGAATGGGATGAGCTTCTGGGGACAAATGATACTAATGACTCAACTCTATCTAGAAGAGGTAACAGATAGTTTCTAATTTCAGCGGTACCATTATTTTTATTGCTGAATTTTTAACCGATTTTGCTGTGATGGCAGACAAGGATTCTTTCTTTAATCAAGGGAGCCAAATAGCAGCAAATCGCTTCTCAAATGACGTAAGCAGAATCATTTCATAGAAAAGTTCATTTTTTACTTATTTTTGTTAGTCTTCTTCTTTTAGCCTTCTTATAAAAGTACATATATGTGCTTTCTGACATTCGTATATGTTTTGCATGTGTGGAAGCATCTGTGTGAGTGTCTTCATTTTCATCTCTCATTTTTGTGAGTTTAAGTACTTTTTAGATTGTCATCTAAGCTGTCTTTTTTCTTTATTGTGGAAAGATCACTTGAAATATTCTCCTTTTTCTTGTTTGGTTACTGTATTGGTGCTTGATAACCACTCAAGTTGCTTCAATTTTGCAGGGTGGCCATACCTCAGCCTATAATTTATCAGCAGGAATTTCTTCGCTTGGTAATTTAACTGACCCAGTTACTCAAAGTAATAATGCTTGCATCAACTATCCAGAGGGTATTTGTAATCAGGTGTCAGATGGCGAAGTAAATTCTAATGTGCAGAGGAAAGACTTTAGTGTCATAGGGACTGGTGATTCATTGGACCTTTTGGTCAATGATGGTTTACAAAGTCAGGACAGTTTTGGAAGGTGGATAAACTACATTATAACTGAATCCCCAGGTTCAGTTGATGACCCTGTGCCAGAATCATCAATATCATCTGGTCAAGAGTCCATCACCTCTCCAGAGCAGATATTTAGCATTACTGATGTCTCACCTGCATGGGCCTATACAACTGAAAGAACGAAGGTTTTTTTTTCCTGAAAAAGTTCTCTTTCTCTCTGTCTCTCTCTCTCTCTGGGTTGTCAGAAATCTCCCCTGCCATTGCTGCAATTCTCAATCTTGATCATGGAATTGAAGCTAGAAAACATTCATTTGAATAATGCACATGAAATTGTGGTTGTGTCAATGTGTTTTGACCTTTATTTATCTGTTAATTTGCAGATTCTAGTCACAGGAGTCTTTCATCAAGCTTATCAACATCTTGTGAAGTCCAATTTGTTTTGTGTATGTGGTGACGTATGTATTCCAGCAGAACTTATTCAGGTTGGGGTTTATCGCTGTTTGTTATCAGAACATTCCTCAGGACTAGTTAACCTGTATATGAGTCTTGATGGTCATAAACCCATCAGCCAAGTTCTTATTTTTGAGTATCGTGCTCCTGTATTGCATGACCTAATACCTCCTCTGGAAGATGAGTCCAGGTGGGAGGAGTTCCAATTACAGATGCGGCTTGCTTATTTGCTTTTCTCTACTTCCAAGAGCCTCAACATTCTATCTGGGAAAGTGTCACCAAATACCCTGAAGGAGGCTAAGAAGTTTGCTCTAAAGACTACTAACATATCCAAAAGTTGGGCATATTTGATTAAGTCAATTGAAGAAAATCGAGTTTCATTTACACAAGCAAAAGATAGTTTATTGGAAATTGCTTTAAAGAGCAGGCTAAAGCACTGGCTGTTGGAAAGAATAATTGAAGGCTGTAAAACAACCGAATATGATGCTCAAGGTCAAGGAGTGCTTCATTTGTGTGCCATTCTTGGTTATACTTGGGCTATTTATCTATTTTCATGGTCTGGCTTGTCGCTAGATTTTCGTGATAAACGTGGATGGACAGCTCTTCATTGGGCAGCGTACTATGGACGGTATGATTTTTGTGATTGTTAATATTTACTTTTACTATATTTAAAATATCCTAAATTTACTGTATGATGTAAAGCTTGCTGGGTTCCCTTGAGTCTTAAATTTTATTTGAACTGGAACCTTTTAATTCTTATTGTCCTAAGCCATGACAGTTAGGCTGTCTCAGGATTTTTAAGTTCTCATCTTGGTTCTCTGTCAGTGTGATGAAATTAGAAGGTGTTGAATATGGTAATAGTTTTGTTGCCACGTAATCTTATTGCTGTCTGTAAAATGTTTGCCAGGGTATGTTATTCAGAATTTGTACTTGTTTGTGAATATAATTGTCAATCTTGAAGCAGCTTTGCATTGTTTATTTGATTTCACAACATTCCTATGCAGGGAAAAAATGGTTGCTGTTCTTTTATCTGCAGGGGCAAAGCCAAACTTGGTGACAGACCCCACTGCCCAAACTCCGAGTGGTTGCACTGCTGCCGAGCTTGCATCTTTGAAGGGTTATCATGGGCTAGCTGCTTATCTTTCAGAAGAGGCTCTAGTAGCACAGTTCAATGATATGGCCGTAGCTGGAAATGCTAGTGGCTCTCTGGAAACCAGTAGGACAGAGGCAACAACCCGTGAGAACCTCAATGAAGATGAACTTTATTTGAAGGAAACTTTAGCAGCTTACAGGACAGCTGCTGATGCGGCTGCACGAATACATACTGCATTCAGGGAGCACTCCTTAAAGATGCGCACTAAAGCAGTTCAGTTTTCCAACCCAGAGGATGAAGCACGAAATATAGTCGCAGCTCTGAAGATCCAACATGCCTTCCACAACTATGAGGCCAGAAAAAAGATGACTGCTGCTGCCCGCATCCAATATAGGTTCCGTACTTGGAAAATACGTAAAGATTTCCTTGCTATGCGCCGCCAGGCTGTCAAAATCCAAGTAAAGGCTCTCTCTTTTTTTCTTATTGGTTTAGTGTTTGTGTGTGTATTATATATGTATATATATTCTCTTTAATCAGTCGAATTAAACTGATTCTGACGAATTTAAAGTTTCTCATATTGGCAAGTTCACAAATTCATGTTTTCATCTTCTGTTTTTTTCTAGCAAAAAGATTCATCTTTTCATCTAGATGTCTGATGTTTTCATACATTAACATCATATTTATGACTTCAATAAAGTCAAAATATTATGCAAGGGGTGTCTGAGGAACTGAGGATTGTTTAGAATAGAAAAGATTCTTTGACAATTGACAGTGCATGAAAACTTGATGCAGGCTGCTTTCCGTGGCTTCCAAGTAAGGAGGCAGTACCGCAAGATCATCTGGTCTGTTGGTGTTCTTGAGAAAGCAATTCTCCGATGGCGATTGAAGAGAAAAGGTTTTCGTGGGTTACAAGTTAACACAGTTGAACCCGTAGGAGAACCAAAGCAGGAAAGTGTCACAGAAGAGGACTTTTACCGAACCAGCCGAAAACAAGCTGAAGAACGTGTTGAGAAAGCTGTTGTATGCGTTCAATCTATGTTCCGCTCAAAAAAAGCACAGCAGGAATACCAGAGAATGAAGATGGTTCACAAGCTAGCAATGGTAAGTGATTTCTCAGAAATTCGAAAAGAAAGTTGTCTCTATTTATAAATCAGTTTACCAACAAAACTCTGTTTTTTGCAGTTGGAATATGAAAGCCTTCTCGACCCTAGTTCTGATATGGATGCTTGAAGACATTGAAAGTTCAGAATGATCATCAATCACCACCCAAGTAGAAGAGTAACCCTAGGGAGCTGTACATTTGTAAATGGCAACTTAGACGTCTACTGAACCCTACTACCTGTTTCAAGATTTTGAGGGAGTGGTTAAGTTGTTTCGGATCCTTAGCCTTTTTCGTTTTGGGTTTTGGTCCGTTCTCTAGTTAGTGCTTCGAGTGTGAGAACTAGGTGAAAGCCAATATCCTTCTCAGTATATGTGCTGAGGTTTCAGCCGCTTGGTCCCTTTTTATCTAAAATCTGATTGCTCACCACAGCGGCAACCAACCGAGGTGATCTTTACCAACCTATCTCTATCAAGAAGATAAGAAAAAATAATCGAAGTTTACAAGCTGATATATTTGATTAAAAATGAACTTACTGAACAAACGCACCCCATATTTCAATTTACATAGAGACCTGATTTCATTAAAGCAGATGGCTCTGTTTCTTGGTTTGCCTACTTAATGTACTGAGAGAGCCATCGGAAGCCTTCGCCATATCCCATCTTCCGAACGATACTGCACATGAAGACTTCAACTGGCCGGACGTTGGTGCCATCCAGATTAACATTCCCCTTGCCTGTGGTGAAGTTAGTCAGGCCCATGTGATAACGCAATTCATCCTCTGAGGCGGCATATGGCAGGTCGATCTTGTTCCCCAGAATGAGGAAAGGGACATTTGCTAGTGACTCGTCGGAAAGGAGGGCGTCCAGCTCCTTTTTGGACTCTGCAAATCTCTCCTTGTCGTAAGCATCGACCAAGTACACCACAGCATCAACCTATACGTAAACAATGGAGAATGGCATTTCTTTCACTATAGCAACGAAATTGAAGAATTCGAGCATCATCAGACAACAAGAATTGAACATTACTAGCATGGAAAATATCAACAATTGTAATCGGGCACTGAATAGACCTAACAATGTAACAGAATTCAACGCAATAATGTACCAAGAAAGACTGCAAAACCATGCTAAACAACCTCGCACCTACAAATAACCCAAGCATGGATTTCTAAGAGCAATTGCCCAATCCTCTACAAACAGAAATTACATCATAAATCAACTGGAGTAAACCCGTCAAGAGGCTAGTTGTATACCAAACTCAAGCTGAAAACTGATGAAGCTCCATCATAAATGGGTATAAAGAGAAAAGCAACCAAAGGATTAACAAGGCCTAAAAGTCATTGAAAACACCCAAGAAGCAGAACATAAAGAATCAAACCCCAAAACCATCAAGCACAGATGAAAGCTTACCAATTTGAATCACAAAACTTCAAAATCAAGTCAATCTAAAAGTAAAAGAAAAGGTCTCCTATCCCATAATTCCCCCATACAATTACAAAAATATGGGCATATTTGGAGCCATGGCAGGTGAGATTATGCAAATTTTGCTCTCTTTTCACCCTCGGCCGCCCATGAACAACATGTTTCTCATTATGTAATGATTACTGATTAACACAATGTCTTCAAAATAACACCAAAAAACCCAGAAGGAACCTCATGAAAAATATGTACATGAAAATCTGAATACCTTGGCGTAATAGTCCTTCCAGACTCTACGAGCAATCTGATGACCACCCACATCAAAGGCCTTGAATTTGATCTTCCCTATACTTAGTTCCTCTGATGTTGGGTACTGCGTTGGCTGATGCTGAACAAGTCTCTGCATTTTCAAACTACCAAATCTCACTCACCAAAATTCTTCAATTCAATAAAAGAAAGAACTGGTAAAATAGTAACAATTTCTACACTAAGCTGCTGCTTCCTTACTTTTTACAGCTAAGGAGTTCAAAAAAGGAGGTTGCTTTGGGATTTTCCTTAATTTTCTCAGTAACTAAGCAGACTTATAAGTTTAAGGCTTAACAAATTGAAGAAAAACAACAAGACTGCTCAAGTAATACTAGCTTGAGAAAAAAAAAAGGGTATTTATATTTGATATTAATAAAAAAATTTACCTCATCTTTGAGCATATGAAGCAGAGTTGTTTTTCCAGCATTATCAAGTCCCAAAAACAAGATCTTTGCTTCCTTTTGATACAATCCAAGTGAAGCTAAAATCCCATAAAACCAATCTACGAGAAACATTTTCTTTCCTTTCTGAATTCTGTTTTGACAGAAAGAAAATTGAAGAAATGAAAACAAACAAGAAAGAAAAAAACAGAGAGGCTGGTTTTGGAAAGAGTTTCCCGGATTTTGGACTTATATATAGTAATGAGCTGGCAATGAGGGACTGGCTTGGCCGGTGACGTTGCTGACGTGGACGGTGGAAGGGAGTGAGAGAGGTGACAGGGAATCGCCGGTAAACTCAAAAAGGCTCACCGTGGTGGAGGACTTTGATTGGTCGGTACGCGTCATGAGGCTGTCGTGGCCGCTGATTTTTAGAAACCACTGGTGATGATGGTTTCATGATAATTGCTTACGTGGTATGAAGAAGAAAAGATCTGATGATATAAGTAAAGCTCTACTTGATGAAACAGGATGTGTGTTAGATCAGATCAGACGGTGATCCCTTAACTTATCAATATTCAAATCATTGGTGTATTTTACACGTGCATGAAATAATAGTAGCAGTATCGAGCTATGGAAGGAGACTCCCTACTTAATTGCTTAAATTGGTAAAAAGGCTTTGAGATAGTATTTTATAAATATTTTGTCTACTTTGTCTCATCTCCAATTTACAACTTAAGCTATAACTCAAAGTCTCAAACGACTTAATTTGTAATTTAAAGTGTTGTTCCAAACTTATAACTTAATTTATAATTTAAAATTTCGTCCCAAACTTACAACTTAATCTATAATTTAAGATCCTAAACTTAAGACTTAATTTGTAATGCAACGCGCAATCTCCCTATTGCCAATAGGTAAAATTCATTTGAATACTTCAAATATTGCACGTACAATGACCACATACTTCCAGTAAGATTAAACCTCGAACCAGTCAAAGAGGAGGCATCGATCTGGTCTTTTAGCATTATGTTGCCAAGTGCTGGAGACTGACTCTTACTATTGTAAACTATGAGCAGGTCAAAAGAATGGAATCAGGCATAGCTTTAACTAATCCAAGCTGGCAGAAACCCCAGGCATGGCTTTAACTAATCAAAGCTGGAAGGCAGGAACCTGACTTTAGTTCTTGATGGAGCAAATACAGAACCATAATGCTGGCAAGTGCAGCAGAAAGCATTCACTTGGTAAGGACATGGTGCCGTACGAATGGGGGATCTGCTTCTTTTATTGTCATTTTCCAAGTTTGGGTTACATAAGATGACACAATTGACGAGATTTATTTGAGATTCCACAATGACAATAACAACTGGCAAGAATCAGAATCTATCACAACAACAACTTCACGCAAACTTGCTCAGGATGCCAATTTGCGGGTAGTGTTAACTAATCAAAAGCTCTAGGGAGTAAATTTGGCAGTGAGTACCAATCAGAAACATATAACGAAAATGAATATTTCCCTTTCAATGTAACTGTAGTCTGACACAGCAAAAATGGCAGGAATATAGAGGGGCCAGCACAAGAAAAGCTTCAATTCTCTACTTGATATACTGAGAGAGCCACTTGAAGCCATCACCATATCCCATCTTGCGGACAATGCTGCACATGAAAACCTCAAGGGGTCGAACAGTGGAATCTGTAAGATTCACCTTGCCCTTGCCAGTTGTGAAATTGGTCAGCCCAAGATGATAACGAAGTTCGTCTTCTGAAGCTGCATAGGGAATATCAATCTTGTTGCCTAGAATGAGAAACGGAACATTGGCCAGGGCTTCATCAGAAAGGAGGGCATCTAACTCCCTCTTTGACTCTGCAAACCTCTCCTTGTCATAGGCATCCACCAAGTAAACCACTGCATCAACCTGCTCACTAGATAAAATGTAAGGTTTGCAGCATTGTAATTTCACATGTAATGCCTTCTAAAGGAGTGCCAAATCAGCATAAGAGATGAAGCCAGGAGAAAGGAATTAGCAAAAATATGATGATCAGAAGCTTAGTAATAACAATTATTACTAGGATTATGAAATACTAGGTCCAATAATTACCTTGAAATTTGAGAAAACAAGAGGCAAAACCAATGACCATTTCTTTCCTTTGGAAAATCCACAGATGGTTTCTGCTAAGCTCAATAGCTGATCAAGAATTTGTTTTTAAATGGATAAAAACAGCAAACTACAACCAATGAAACCGGCATAACCAACTCTATAATAAATTTCACCAACAGCACTCACTATGATGGATGTATGATTTTAAGATGACTCCTCTTCTAAACAACTTTGGCAAGTTCAGAATAATGTACGGAAAGCTACTATTAGGACACCTCCCAGGAAATAAATAAAAGGTGCTATCAGCGAAACTTCCATTGTTGTTATCTGCCTCCCATGAATCAGATAAACATAAGGAAAGCTTATCTGGGATTATGAAGGCACAATAAGAACCAACATTTATCCAAGCAAATCACTTGGAAAATGGCACAAGTAAATGAAAGCAGAAAAGAAAACAACGTTTTGCTTGGAAACACAGAAACAACTCTATCAATTGTGAGCATTGAAATAAAAAATCCCAAAACAAAAGGTGATAAGATAAAACCACAGGAAAAAAAGGTTTATATTATTAGGCAACGAGTGAGAGGGAAAAAAAAACGCAAATCTAAATCTGTCATTGTAAGCTTTAAAGCCAAATAATTAGTGTTACCAGTCAAATCCTATGAACAGAAAAACTAACCAGTTTAAAGAAGATATCAACAATGTTTGATAACAAAGCATCTAATTACATGCATTTGAATTGAGCAGGAATGACTACAAATTAGAGATATTCATAGCTGCCATTAGCCACATACCACCATCCCACCACTAGGCAATCTATAAACAGATTCAAACCCCCAAAGATATATAAATCATGGAGAAGATCCCTCAAAATTGAATACCATTACACCACGTAAAACCAATAAAAATCATAAGAAAAAGAAACACCTTATACCTTCGCATAGTAATCTTTCCAGACACGGCGAGCGATCTGGTGGCCACCCAAATCGAAAGCTTTGAACTTGATTTTGCCTATGCTCAGTTCCTCAGATGTTGGATGCTGAGTAGGTTGATGTTGAACTAATCTCTACAAATATAATCTCCAATCATCAATAAATCCAAAACCCAGAAACACACAAAA
>NW_018397264.1:7446245-7493703 GCF_002168275.2 Theobroma umbraticum
ACAAAAAAAAAAAAAGAAATCTTTGAAGATTTTTCTTACCTCATCTTTCAACATGTGAAGAAGGGTGGTCTTGCCAGCATTGTCAAGTCCTAAAAACAGAATCTTAGCCTCTTTTTGCCATAAACCCAGAGATGCAAGAACCCCATAAAACCAATCCAGTAGAAACATGCTGACTGAATCTAGAGGAATCTAGGAGCAATAAAAACAAACAAAACACAGAAAAAAGACCAGATCTTTTCCTTCTGATTAAAATGGCAGATCCAAAATTTGGGATCTAAAGGAAAAGAGGAAATATAAGTTTATAAGAATTAGGAAACGTTGAATTGAAAATGAATATGGGAAAGGGAGGATGAGGAAGGCAAATGGAGAAATCTGAAAAAATTTATTGTATTTTTCCAGCTAAGGCAGGCATGAGTTACATTACAGCTAAATTTTTTGACTAATTTATTGCACCTTGAGTTGTTTTGGTCTTTTTATTGGAGAGCTTTTCAACTTTTTTATTTATTTATTATTTTTTCAGAATTTTGTAAGGTTATATTTGACATAAAAAATATATAATTTTTTATTCATATGCTATTAAGAAATATTAATAGTTGAATTTATTAAAATTAAAAAATTTTAATTAAAAGCTTGAACGAAGATTTTAGGAGCTAATGACCTTACTTAGATTTATTTTAAAACTTAATAAATAATATGAAAATTCATATTATCGTGTCATAATTCGTGTTTAGGTAAACACAAATGCAATACAATTAATTAAATAAATTAAGATACCAAATAAATGTTATATAATAAATAAATCAAATTAAATTTTATATAATATAACAAATTCATTTAAACACAATTAACATGTTTAAATAAATATCATAAAGGTCATATATATAGTAAAACGAGTATAACTTGTTTAAAATACAAAATAATAACTTTTAGGGTAAAATATCATAATTTTAAGTTTTAATCCAAATTTTAAATAAATTTATTAGTTTTCGAAATATACACTCTATTATAAAAAAAATTTTTTGTTAAATATATAGATTCAACTGTTAGTCAATCGTTAATATTTTTATTAAATTGATAAAATGTTAATATTAAAATAATAATTTAACCATTTATTAACTTTTAAAATTATTATTATATAATTTTTATTTTTATTGTTATTTTTTATTAATTAAAAAAAGTAACGAGCTAAAAAAGATCGGTCGATACTATTTTTTAAATAATAATAATAATAATAATAATTTTAAAATTATAAAAAAATAAATTTTAATCTTTTCATCATCTCTATTAATAATATTTACACTTTTAAAATAAAATATTAATTACAAAAACTAATAAATTTACTTAAAATTTCAACTAAAACTTAAAAATGAAAAAATGTTTTACCCGTTGTATCACGAGGACATTTAAGCCCAAATCTTTCAGACATTCAAACGTGAGCCCAAAATCGGGCCCAATGAACGAGATTAAGCCGACTCCATAAGGCCAAAGCCCAACCCATTTCATAAAGAAACAAACGGGGCATTTTCGACATTCAAACATCAAGAATTAGGGTTTCGAACTTTCACCAAATAAAAGGGCTAAACTTTTCTCTCTTTTATCTCCTCCATCCAAAACACCCTAGTCAGAGCAGCAGCAGCAGCTTCTCATTAGCCTCAGGTTAGCTTCCACTTCGGTCCATTTTCGGTTAAGAAAAGGACTCATTTCTCTGGAAAATTAAATTAATTTTCTTTTTTTTCGTCTGTTTTGGCTGAGCAGAGATGGCAAAGTCAAAGAACCACACCGCTCACAACCAATCTTACAAGGCTCACAAGAATGGCATCAAGAAGCCCAAGAGGCACCGCCACACCTCCACTAAAGGGGTATCTCTTTTTTTTTTTAATCGATTTTTTGAGTAAAATTTGATTGTTTTATACTGGGTTTTCTTTTAAATGTAAAAATTGATTTTTTTTTTCTTTGTGGATATGTGTAGATGGATCCAAAGTTCTTGAGGAATCAGAGGTATGCGAGGAAGCACAACAAGAAGAGCGGAGAGTCTGCTACTGAAGAAGAGTAAATTTTAATGGGAAGGAAAATAGCTTTGATTAGGGTTTTCTAATTGGGGCTGTTTTGCGTTTTCCTCTCTTTGGGTCTTTTCAATGGAATTTAGTGTTAATTTACTGTCTACTCAGCTTTAGCGCCTGTATTGTTTTTTGGGATTGTTGATTGTCCTTGTTAGAAAAGATTTGAAGCTGTAAGCTATTAATATCAAGAAGATATTTTGAGTTTATTTGCTGTTCCTTTTTCTTAAATTATGTTTAAGCAGTGATTACTTTATTGGGCAAGGAAATGTTGGATTTTTTCAGCTGTGGATGATGCATGGTTATTACATTGGTGGATTTTATGGTTTTCATTTCTAAATTGACGGTTTGGATGCTTTTGTGTTGTGTCTTGTTAGGCATTATTATCTCATAGAATATCAGAATGAACCCCAGAAATTTTGTTGATTACTGCCTTAGAACCTGTTCTTTAGTGTTAGGCATAGTCCCTCAATCATATTGTTTCTTTTGGGAGTGGTCAATAGATTATATTTTAGCATCATCATTTGGAACTGTGAATCTCATTTGATAATGGTGAGTTTCCGTGTTCGGAGTTTTCTTTTGATTTAGGCATCTCCTTGGGTAGGGGTTGCTTTATTAGGAACCAGGCGCTGTCTTGATGAGGATCTGTAACTAGTAGGTTACTTGTTCTGTCTCGTTCGATCTATGATTCAATTCCCTGGAGCAGGTTATTTGCTCATATTATAGCCACTCTTATCATTGGTTTATATTTGTTCGGTTTCTCAAGATTCAGACAACTCCTTGGGGGAGAATTTGGGTAGGGGTGGCTTTCTCAGGAGTTGGTCATGGTCGTGAATGCGTGTACTTGTTCTGTCTTCTTGGATCTATGATTCAATTCCCTTGAGCAGCTTGTTTGCTCATTTAATAGCCACTCTTTGCATTGGTTCATATTTGCTCCGTCATTCTCATAATTCAGACAACTACTTGGGGAGGGTTTGGGTATCCGATTCTATATTAGGAACGGTGGTGCTCATAAACTTGTTCTGTTTCCAGCGATCTATGATTCAAGCCCCTTGAGGATATTTGCTATTATTATTGGTTTCATATTTGTTCAATTTCTCATGACTCAGGCCATTCCTTGGGGTAGAATTGGGGTAAGTTTTGCTTTATCAGTATTCGGTATCGGTACTAGTTCTGTCTCATCAATCAGCTCAATTCACCAGAGCAAGTTAGTTGCTCATTTTAATAGCCATCTATTGGCATTGGTTCATATTTGTTCGGACGCTGTTGAAATAATAGAACTGCAAAACTACTTCAGACTGAAAACAAAAATTGAAGGCCTCTTATTTCAAGGTGGTCAAAGGAACTTTGAAATTGGGAAGAAATTATCAACACAGGTATCTCTGCATCGCACTGGACAACAACTTGACAAACCATGACACCAAGCTGTAAAATATTTCAGGCATGACTATCATCAGCAAATGAGCAAATTCCTCCAAGATGTTTCTTCTCATAAGATGGCTGTTGTGTAGATTACGATCACCAAGAGAAACGTGGTTCCTTGATACTCCCTAATACAAGCAAAGTTCTTCAAAATTTTATACCTTTTTTTTTTTTTTGAGTGTCGACAAGCTTAGACTGCAACTGGTTCACTTACTGGACTACTAGAAGCAGGGGCTTTAACCTGGTTAATAAATAAGATTGGAGGGAGGGAAATGAACTTGTCGTGAGCTTGAATACATGATATGCAATCAAATAGTGTGGAGAGATTTACTATGCTTACCAGCAATTCACTGGTTAGTGAAATGCTGGAGTAGTGCGAGTGCTTTTGCTTTTTCAGCACTTGAGCATAAATTGTCAGTAAGTAAAGATCAGAAACTCACTTTGGCTGATTTAAATAGTTCGTCGAGAACTTCGGACAGAGTTGGATGTGCATGAACTGCAAATTTGATGTCCTGCATGATGCAAGCAAAACAGTCATTATGACAAGATCATAAATGGTTAACAGCTTCACTGGATTTCAATGAAGAGAAGTGAACCATAAATATTTTGGTTTTTGCACAAAAGGCGCACCTGGATACGTGTCCCTAAAGCTATGGCATTTGATGCCTCATGGATGAGGTCTGCTGCATGCAAGCCAAATATATGAACTCCAAGAATCTCTCCGTTGTCAGGTCTGTATATCAACTGCATGAAGGAAACATGGGTAAAACTTAGCAACTGTACCAACAGAAAGGGGAGATGTTTCAAAGAGATAGAATAGGTTAGAATCATTTATCCTTATAGAATTTGATAAATATTTGTGTCAAGCATTTTGTGAAACAAATCTTTTCTCTTCTTATAATCGCTTTATTTATTTTATTGGTTTAGTTACCATATGAGACAAGTGTCTAAAGAAATAACCTTAGCAAGTCCCTCCCCTTCATTTTCTGCCAAAGCCTTTGTGTTAGCCTTGAAACTTGTTTTGGCGACGCTTACTTCAAATCCTTCCTTCTCAGCTTTCTCCCTTGCTTGAGGCTGTGAAGTTAGAAATAATCAAATTTTCAGATATTATTTCAAAACACACACACCCCATAAGAAGAGCTACAATTTTAAAACAGAAAATTAGGAGAAAAGATTTGTGCAAAAATATAAAAGGCTCTGTAGAAGAATTTATCTAGCAACTTAAACTTGCTAATTAATCCAAAATGAGGTGTTAGTATGTCAGTATTCACCTCTGTCATTCCAACCATACTGATTTCAGGGTGAGTGAAGCAGGCTGCTGGGATGCTAAGGTGATTAACCACGTGATCTCTTCCAGCGACTTGTTCAACCACTGCATCAAGATATTTAAGCAAAAGATGAAATGGATCTAGATAGAAATATCAGTTATGAATTAGCAAAGAATGAGTTAGCAGGCACTTACCTGAAATTCCTTGTGCACTGGCTGCATGAGCAAGCATCATTTTACCATTTGCATCACCAATGCAGTACAGGTGAGGAACCTAGAATTTAAATTGAACATCAGCGGTGTTTGGTGACTGTCATACAGGAAATTTATAGTCAGCATGAAGTTTACAACTCACCAGCTTGCCATTGGCATCAATTACTCGCATTCTCTCATCAACAGGAACAAAGCCCCTTTGTGTTACCACATTAATCTGAAAAAAAAAAAAAGAACAAAGAAGCATAAATTCATTTCCTTTTAGTGGAAAATCCATATAATCCTACCGTATTGACCAAAAGACATACATTCTCCAAGCCAAGACCATTAGTGAACGGAGCCCTTCCAGTTGCAATTAAGGCTGCATCTACCTGGAGCAAAAGAAAAACACAAAAACAGGCTACTTTAACATATACCATTTACCTGAACCGAGCATAGACTTAACACCAGGAAAAGCATCATAAGACAGCAATTTTGTACATGGTGACATTGTCAATGTACAATGGAAAGAGGCTGCAGTAACTACTGAACCAAAATAGGCAGATTCTATGAATTTCCATAAAAAAGAACAAATGCACATACCTCCAAGGTGTCTTTGGGTTCCTTAGTCTTGGCATCAGTAAGCTCAATAATGACTGGTTTCCCATCCCTTGCAGGAGTGATCTACAAACAGACAAAGGAAGCTCAATAGACATTTTTGGAACAGCCATCCAGAGCGCACACAGATGTTAATAATAGATCACCTTGGTTGCAAACACTCCAGTATGATAGTCAATTTTCCTTGGGTTGATCAGCACCCTTTGGGCCAACTTACCAATCTCAGGATCAAACCCAGGCATAAGTTGATCTAAAGCTTCAATAAATGTGACCTGCATACACCTTTTAGTTAAACTTTGTTGCCTTTTGATAAAAAAAAAAAATTAAGGACACTTAAATTATGCTACTATAGCTTAGGATAAAACATAAAACGTAATGCCAAGACAACTTGTATAATCAGCAGGTAAAGACTTCATTGACTGACTTCTATCCTCTGGTAATTTATGCAAGCATAAATGAATTGAAGAGAATAGATCTATATCTATAAATGGGCATGCTTTCTATGGTCTCAGCTCGTTTGTAGTCGTTTTGTCTAAAAAGGTCACCTAATTTCAAAATCTCAAGAATTTATAGAATTCAGGTGAAAACAGAAGGAGTTGAAACTTATAATGTGAACCAAACCAGAAGGTAAATTTGCAGTCTTTTAATCCTAAAAGCAAGATTCCTACATTCATTTCATAAAAAAAAAGGAACAGAGATAGAAAAAGGTGTCACCTCACTGCCAAGTGCAGTGTATACATCACTGAATTCAAGACCAATGTAACCACTTCCTACAATCGCAATCCAATCAGGAACAAACTCCAATTTGAGGGCATGGTCACTAGTAATAACAGTCTTCCCTGCAGATTATTACTTAGTGATTAGAAGAAACCCAGAAGAATAACAGCACTGAAGATTACAGACATGTGCCTCAAGCATCATTCTGTAAATGCTAAATTTCAAACTTAATCATTAGAAGCAATTTTCTGTCTGATTGCTGGTTGATAAATTTCAATTATTTGTTATATAAAATTTAACCATGTGATAAATTCCCATACAAATCTATAGAAGACTTTGAAGAGATTTCCAGTTTTCAAATCATGTCATCTATACATAACAGATCCAAAATTTCCATCAATTAGACTGCACTTGAATAACTAGGAAATCGTTATCCAAACCTTAAATCCACATTTCACTCAGTTGAACTGATGCCTATGTCCTAAAATTGCATATGACCATCCAAAAGTCTCATGCAAGTAGGCCCAGTTAGGGAAAAAAGGGTTAACGAGGATGAAGCCAGACAATAGAAGCAGTAACATGGTTAGTAATGCTATCAAATGCCTATACAGTCTTAGATACCCAGATTACTTTTGAGCAAAGCTTTAATGAAAAAGTAAGACCACAAAGACAGATTCAAGAAAAAGGAAATGAAGATAATACGTACCATCGACTTCAATGCCCTTGGGAACAAAAGGAACAGAACCAGTAGCAATGATTATATCTTTCGCAGTTACTATGTTGTCAGGAAAACCAACCTTCCCATATTTCACTTTTTGAGGGCCCTGAGTACAAATATAAAAAAATAAGGATACTTGAGAATTCAAAAAACCAGAGCATTATGCATTTTGTTACAGGATATTTATTAGGCTTACCACAATAGTACCAACACCAGTCAATATGTCTACTCCAAGCGCCTTCATTGAGTTAGTCAAATTGCTTCGAATTTTTGAAGCAAGATTATTTGCATGGTCAGCAACTCCCTGTCTGTCATATCCGGCAGCAGAAACCTACCATGTGTAACATATAGAACAGCAGAAAAGGAAATGATCAGGGGTTTACGACTCTGAAAATGGTCCAGTTAACTGATATGATGAAACATCTAGACCACAGTTCATCACATTAAAATATAAGAGATCTTATGAACATTCAAGCTTGTCAGTTAGCAGCATAAATCCATATAGTCATATATGACTTGTTTTGTACTAATCTTGTGTGCCTCAACCTAAGTCTCAAGCAACCAACCATAAGAAAACAATCCTATTACCTGCAAACCCAAAGCCTTCATGTGATGCTCACTCTGAAGTTCACGCATCCTACCACTCACAGCCAATAGAGCTTTCGAAGGAACACAACCTCGGTTGACACACGTTCCTCCCACCACATCTCCTTCGATTATAGCAGTTTTCAAACCCTGCAAATGGCAAAACAGAACAAGCAAAATAAAAACCAATTTCACGCAATTGAGCACAAGACATGATATACTACTACGGACTACACAATAATTACGCTCCAAAAGAAATCAAATTATAAGTATTAATTGCACGTAAATAGCTGGAAACAATAAATTTATGCTCAATGCACCATTGATCTTCGCTTAAGCAGGTAAAACAATGATTAATAACTGAAATACAAAGGTTGCTTTAGATTTTGAAGTTAAATTAAACTTATAAAATAGATAAGAACCAAGTTAAAAGTTTAGTTTGAACTTTCAATACTCGAATTTAAATGTTCTTCTTCTTTGCAAATGCTGAGCTAAGAACATAATTACATTTCTTAATAAGTTCTAATAAACTCCAAAAAGACGGAGAGAAAGGAACTCGGTAAGTTTCAGCTAAAAACTAAAGCTAAATCGCGTGAAATTTTAGTGGTGAACAAAAAAATGGCTGAAAGCACCTTCTCCACAGCATGCAGTGCAGCTCCATGGCCGCCGACGCCAGCGCCGATGATAATCAAATCATAATCGAACGATTTGAGAGGAGTTCCATTGCCTACAGCCGAAGCAGAGATTTTCTTGGAAAGTCCACGGCTCGAGACGTGAACTCGGCCAGAACACGACTGAGTCAAGGAGGAGAACCCGAAAGCTTCCCTCCTGAGTCCACAGAAGCGGAGATTCAGCGGCTGGGATAGAGCGAAGGCAGAAGAATGAGAATCGAAGGCGTAGTTTGATCTAGGAACTGTGGTGACTTGAGAGAAGGACAGAGATGATAAAGCGGAATGCATTTTTGCTGTTTGGCAAGCAGTAAAATGGAAGAGAAAGTAAGAGAGTATTTTCTATTTGGAGTGAGTTGTTTTGCGAGAGAGATCTGAGGAGATATAGGCGAGTGAGGGAAAGGGTGTGTATTTTGCTTTGATAAGTCCGTTAGCGAGAGGAGTGAGGGAGGAGGCGGAGTTACCAAAGCCAGGGCTGATAAACCACCGCTATTTTTGTTTTCTTTTTGTTTTGTTAGTTGTCCCACTTTTTTGCTAAGGTTCGCTCGCTCGGCGCGTGGTCTGTCTTTCACTCCAACATAATTGGGTAAAGTTAAACCAAGGAAAAATAGTAGCCATAGATTAAAAAATATATATGTCTAAATATATATAAGAAAATTATTTTAAGACATCCGGAAAGAGATAATTTTTATTTTATTTTTGACTTTAAAGTCAAGTTCAATTAATTAAAAATCATTTTTTGAAATACTATAGTTTTTTAACGATGACAAGTCATCCTCATACTTTTCAAGGCATTTTTTTTTTATATTCAGACGTGAATTTTCTTATCAAAATACAATTCTTTTAATACTATTATTTTCTTTTTCTTTTAAAATTACGTGAGACATGAAGATTAGTGAGTATACAATGCAATAGGCATAGAAAATATTGAAATTAATTAAAAATTATATTTAATTATTTGTATATATTGTTGTTGAGAATGATTTGTTTACATGATCAAAATGGTAATTTAATTCACCCGATCAATATCTAACATGGATATAAATATAGACTCCCGTGTTTATTGGACCTTTATGTTCATTAATTGTGTATAATTAAAATGTTAAATTATAAAATATACTAGTAGTATATCTATTGGAATTGAAATTAAGTCATTCTTAGAGTATAAGCTTTTAACATAATTTAATTTCGTATGTCAAACGAGAGGATGATCACATGCAATTAGAGCTAAATAAAATTGGACCAAATGATGATTTAATTGAATCAAGTGTAATTTAAATAAAAGTGGTTCAGTTTGATTGGTTTATTGGTTTTATTGATATAAAAAATTTAGTTCAATTGATTTAATTAGTTGATTTTCAATTTTAAAATTTTTGAATTGAAACGACCAAAAAATCAAATTAATATTACATATTTAAAATTTATATAAAATATTTTTTTTTCTATTACTGAGTTAACAATGTACAATAGTTAACTGTCTTATATTAGACGTTCTTATTTTATTGATATTAATTTTATTATTTTTGTTATGTTTAATAATGAATGTTAACATGCAGAGATTAAAATTTTTGAATATTAATTTGATGGTTTATATGGAATGACATAATTATATGAGTGCAATGACAAATGTTATGTTTTTTTTTAATGTTTAGATTATTTGTATATTTTATAATTATGAATAAAGTTTATAAATTTTAATATTATAATTTACAAAAAAATAAAAAAAATAAAATGCTGATTCTTTTGGTCCAACATCGCACCAATTCAATATTTTGTTGGTTTGGAACTCTTTTAATTTTGATTGATTTCGATTAATTTTCTAAAAATATTTGATTCATTTAGTCATTGATTATGATGGACCGAACTAATCAAACCAACCAATTGCATACCCTTACATATCACAAAATTAACAATAAAAAGTATCTATAAATAGGGGTATGATTAAGATGTTAAGAAATTTTGGTCATCAACCATAATTGATAAAATTTTTTCGATAAACACTACTTTATTTAATTTTTAAATACTCATCGTGAAATTATTTTGTACCGTGAAATATGAGTTAAATTATCATTCTCAATTAAATTATATACACATACACATATATGCACGTGTATATACACATATATAATGAATCATACCTCAAATTTCATTAAAAAATGACGACTCAATTAGAATAATTAAAAATTTTATGTTTCTATATTTTTGTATGATGCTAGCATTTTAACTTTTGACCATTTTTTGTTTTACCACTTTCATTCCATGTTGTTATTACTAGTTCATAATCTATTACGTTGAGCATATCCTCTAAGCAATCATTTTAACCAATTAGGCACATCAAATCACTATTTTCCACACTTATTGATTTCACATGTTTTAGATATTGCTGGCTACAAATCTTATCAAACTAATTATAACCATCATTTGTGAATATCATATTAAGCAAAAAAGAAACAATAAAGCATGAACTATAATCATTTATTCAGTTAAAATTTTCACTTTTTATTGTACTTTAATGAATTTTTAAATTTTGATTTTTATCTCTATCAGTCTTTAATATTAACAAAAAATCATTTATCGTCGTATTTAATATGAATTGATATTTTATATTTATATAATATACGATCTAATTAGTTAATGTTATTATGTATTACTAGTTAACATGTTTGATTGTCAAGTTTAAGAATTTACTTGAATATAAATTAAAATTTAAAATTTCATTTTTAATTTAAAAAAATCAATAATTCGAGAACCTTTATTATTAAAAAATATATATAAAGATCATGTCGATAAAACAATGCATCAATGGGCGAAAAGAGAAAAGTGAGCAAGTAAAACAGTAGAGATATTATTGTCATGGATGTCCATTTTCGGATAGTCCAAAGGGAGTTGCATTAAATGTCAATGCTGATTCAAAGTCAGTAAAAAGGGATTGCCCCTCTCCCCCCAATTGTTCTTTTTTTTTTTCTCAAAGCTATGTTTTAATCATGCCATGGCCACTATAGGACTACACAAAAATTTTGGTGATCATCCATCCATTCATTCTGTTTTGAAAAAAGGAAAATAAAAAAAAGCTTTACTTAATTAACGAAAACCACACGAGGAAACGAATTTAATTTCACATGATCATCATATGATGATCATGGTTTATTTGATTTCTTTGTCAAATTTGTCCCGCCCCCACCCAAAGTTTCGTACTGTGCCATTCATCCGTTTCTGTACAATTCACGCTGAACCCGTTGGAAATTCCAAAGATCCTCCCCTTGTCCTTCCTTTCACCCGTGTAACCGTACTGAATCCTACCCAATGGGAGGCCTACATCTGGTAAACATGATTTAAAGCAGGTGACGTTTGCTACGATTACCGATCAGAAGTCGTGCATCTTTGGTGCTGCGATGGTACGTGTCGGACCGAGACTGGGTGAGGGGAAAAAAACGTGTTAGAAGGAATCTCTGTGTGCTTTGATTGGATGGCGGAAAAAAGGCGCGTGGATATCAGCGAAGACCCAAGGGTAAAATGGCGAAACCGTAATTAAGAGAAGAAACAAGCCCGTTAACCTAATCACATGTCTTACATTTCATGTTGTACATTATTATTAATTATTTAATTTTTTTGTTCACTCCTCTTCTTTTGTTTCTCTTCTTTCGTTTATCGAAGGTCGGGGAGGGTCAGGCACTTGCGCAGAAAATAGAAAAAATAAAAGGGAAAGATAGAGAGAGAGAGAGTGAGAGAGAGAGAGAGAGAGAGAAACGAAGGTTTATTCAGCTTCGTTAATGGCGGTTAGGGTTTCCAATTGATCCCTTCTAAAAGGAACCTTAATCTCTCCCGCCTAATATTTCAGAGCCCGCGCTTTCTCTCTCTTCTCGTTTCCCAAAAACCCTAATCCGAGGTTCCCCCAATCTCTCAAATTTACTTCGATTTTTCAATCTCTACGATTCCTTGTGGTTATTTGGGATTCGAAAATTTTGAAAGCGGAGAGCGAGAAGCGGCGATGGGCGCTCAAGAGAAATCTCAAGGCAACGCCAATTCGATGCAGGTCAGTTCGTTTCTCGCTGTTTTATAGAAGCCTTGTTGTTTCGTTGTAGAATTGGTCTTATTTTTGTTAGTTCACTTCCAGGATGAGTTAGGTATTAATTTTGAATTTTTGGTATGTTTATTATTGAGGAGTGATAAGAATCTATAGAGTAAGTGAAGTTCTTAACTTTAAATAAATTTAAATTTATTCTTGGCTTTGTACGTAGAGGTGCGATTCATTTTTTCCTGTTCCGTAGTGTTGGTAGTCGAACTTGACTTAGGTTTTGGTTTGAAGTGTAAAATGAAGTGAAATTAGCTTTAAGTGAGATGCCATAGAAATCTGTTGTTGGTTGGTTAAAGAAATTGATAATAAGTTTGCATTGTTTTCTTTTTTTGTGGAAGTTTTTGTGATTAGGGTGCTTAATAGATGTAGTGAAATGCAGTCCAGGGTGTGTTTTAGTCATCAAATAATTTTATGCCTAAGAAATAGGGAACAGAGTGATTTTAGTATAAGTTTATGACAAATTTTGAGTAAGTTGGAGGTATGAGTCTACTTTAGCTGATGTGACAGGGAATTTGTTACTAGACTGTATGTACTCTTAAGTTCAAAATGAGTAGGTAGTCATTACACCTGATATCATGCTTCTTTTCGTTAGGGTACTAGTTAACTAGGATCCTAGCCTGTTCTGCAATATTAGTACATTGTAGATTACATGATTCCTTTTTATCTGTTGGAAAAAAGGTATTCCATGTGTGGATAGGTTAATTCATTATCAGATTTGAATGTTCTGTTATTCTAGAGCGTCTTATTTCCTAGCAGTCATTACAAGTAACATGCAATATATATTTTTAATTTGATCTTTTCATTGTTCTTCAGATAGTTTTTGTTTGTATGCCATGCACTTTCCCAAAGAGGCCTTGGAAGTATGATCTTTTTTTTTTTTGTACTCTGACTAGACATTTTGAATCTTGGTAAGGGTGCTGTTCCATTGGTGACTTATCAAAGGTAGGAAGCAAAGACAGTAGCATCATTGGCGGAAACATCTTGGGCTGGAAATAGGAAGCATTTAGGTAGTTAAAATGCAATGATAAGACGTTAGCAGTTTATGGATCTACGTTGAAATCTTTAATTAGCTAGGATTGAGTAAACTTCTATTTACTTTTTATCTTACCTGCACGGTATTCAATGATCACAAGGGGACAAAGATCATACAAGTTATTTATTGTTGGCACTAGGATGGCTGAAATAGCTGCTTGAGGTCTAACTTCTTGTTAACGTGACTATGCATCACTTCAATGATATCATCTTTTAGTGTACCATTCTAACATCATTTTCAGTCTGTGTTGTTTGTCTGTGTGGAGTTTGCATGAGTTTTGGGAATTCTTATTTAACTCTCCTTCTCTCTTTTTGGTCAAATCATTTTATGAATTCAGCGAGTGAAGGTCTACCGTTTGAATGAAGATGGTAAATGGGATGATCAAGGAACTGGGCATGTTACTGTTGATTATTTGGAGGTCTGTTCTAATCCCTTTTTTGATCAGTATTTGTCTGTTTTCAGTATAGATATACTAGTTTTTGAAAATAAATTATTAGATAAAAATGTGTTCTTCCTTTTAAATGAATGTAAATGTTATAATTCAGAGATCGGAAGAGCTGGCTTTGTTTGTTTTTGATGAAGAAGACAATGAGACATTGCTTTTGCACCGCATCAGCCCTGATGACATTTACAGAAAGCAAGAAGGTACTATTATGCCTTTGCTAATATTAGCAAATGTGATATTCTCAATTGGATGTTTGTCATTTGTGAAAATTTTAGTTTGACTGAATGATGTGTGTGTTTATCTTAAGATACAATCATATCATGGAGAGACTCAGAATATTCTACAGAATTAGCACTTAGTTTTCAAGAGCCCACAGGATGCTCTTACATATGGTAAGTAATATCTATAAATTGTTTCTTATTTTTTGGGTTTTCATCATTGAATATTTTCGATCTAAATTTTTGTATCCCCTTTTGTTACTGTTCTCTCTGTTGGAAGCTTATGATCTCAACCTTACTATTTTCCTTTCTACCCCCCTCTATTTATTGTGTTCTTTTAATGCAGGGACCACATCTGTGATTTGCAAAGAAATCTGCATTTCAATTCTCTTAACAGTAAGTATTTTTGAAATCCGTTTGAAGTTATTAATTCTTTAATCTTAGTTTTTCTTACCCTCAAGTTAATCAAACATTGAATCCCTGTAAATGGTTTAACTCTCCTAGTAGCTTTTGTCCAAATAAAGACTAGAGTTGCAGAAATCTTGAAATTTGTGAGCAATTTTTTTGGTGAATCGAATAATGTATTTGTCTGCTATAGAGGTTGGACGATCTTAACTAACTGGGCTTCATTTGTTGAGTGGTCACCATCTTCCACCTTTGATGCACAGAAGATTATTTTCTTCAGACTTGTGTGCAGTGTATTCATTTTAGACTTTATGTCAAATTTATTATTGTGCAATTTTGAAAATACCATCGAGAAATGACCAACTATAAATGATTACTGCAGACGAGACGTTTCACACCATGAATAGTGAGTTGAGGGAGTTGCCAGCTGTCGAGCTTTCCACTCTTCCCATAATACTCAAGGTTCTAATGAATGATTGAGTCCTCTTGATTGCATTCTATTTATGTTTATATATTTTTGCTTAGTGGCAATTTTTAGGCCTTTTTGTTTGCAAAAACATTGGATATGTTTACTCGTAATGCTTTTTTTCATTTATTTTTCCTTTTGTTTTGTGAATTTATTGTTCTTTTATGCCCTCCCATGTGTCTTGATCATCTCTGTTTGAGCTTATCTTATAATTATTTGTAATATATAGTAAGTTGACTATTTTTTTGTTCTTCTGGATAATGTCTTTTAGAGTCAGTTGCAGAACCTATATTTTCTGCGTTCCCTGCTTATTTTTGCTTGGAAAGCTTCTCTAAGCGTAGTCTGCTCAAGCATGTTTATGTGATTATTCGTTAAGTTAATCAATTTTGTCCTTCAGACTCTGACTGAGAGTGGCATTGCTGATCAGATGCGGCTGACAGAGCTTATATTAAATGATGTATGATTCTTCAACTTTTCTTGTGCGTACATTTTCATTTGTTAATGTCCTCTATATGTAGATGTTATATGGTTTAGTATTCTGTAATTAGCTGCTGCTCATCTATCTCTTGTTAATGTTGGTATTTTGGTCATATTAAATTACTAATTGATGGCTATGTTATTAGCTGGTTAATTTGGTTTTCCTCCTCGAGTTTCTCAACTTTCTGAGTTGTTTAAATCTTTTTGATCTTCCATGTTGTATGGAGAGAGTTTGAACATCTTTCTCCAACGTTCAACTATGTGTTTGATTTCTTGGTACTTTTGATATTTTTCCTAGAACGTCATGTCTGTATCATTTGATATCCTGGTTTTTTGCTATTGCTTCTGTTTCAACTTTATAGCTAAATATTGTTGTCTTGATTTCCATCCATGTTAGTTTCAAAATATTGTAGACCTCACTGAATTGAGTTGTGATCTTAATGCAGCAAGATTTCTTCCAGAAGTTGATGGAACTATTCAGAATCTGTGAAGACTTGGAAAATGTAGATGGTCTTCACATGATATTCAAAATAATCAAGGGGATAAGTCAGTACTTTTTTTCACTTAAATGATTATGTTTCTTAGTTAAGGCATGCCTGTACTTTACAGTTGATTCATGGGATCTCTGATTTATGTTATTGGTTGTTTTCACAGTTTTGCTTAACAGTCCTCAAGTTTTCGAGAAAATATTCGGGGATGAGTTAATCATGGACATTATTGGTTCCCTTGAATGTAAGTTCCGTCGCTGTTTGTTCACAGATTTACATTAGTGACTGTTGCTGGATTGAATTGAGGGTTTAATTTGGAAATCACCTATATGACTGTTTGGATGTGGGCTTCAAGTTGTAGAATCCTGCACAATTCCTTTTTATTGTAATAGCATTTTCATATTTTGGGACCTTTTGGAATTTCCTATGTTTCATGTTTCTGTGCTTTCTCTTTTAGTCTTTACAAGTGGTTAATGATATCTGTGGTTGTTTGTGTTGTTGTTCCGTCAGTTCAACTTCTAAATTATGTTTTAATAATCCAGTAGCTTCTACGTCAAACTTCATATTCCAAAACTTGAACAGAATTGTCAAGACACTCATAACTTATATTGCAAGTAGTTATGCTGTGTAGCTTTGTGACATTAGTGAGGAATGTATGTCTGTTTTTGCAAGTGATTGGTTATAAAAAAGCAAGTTGTTACATGAAATCTTTAGGTGGAACAATCTATCTCTCATTGTTCAGGGGGTTTGAAGTTGTTTGATGCCTGTTTTGTTTTCCTGTTTATTGCTTTAAAATTGGTTATTTTTTGAGCTGCATGTTGGGTTGCCATTTAGAATTTTTTGTGCTTTACTCTGTTCATTCTGGATTTTCAACTTATTCTCGTATAATATTTGTTTCTGCAGCATTAATATGTTTTCTTGATAGTTTGTATCATTTTCTGGTAAGACAGTTTCTTCTTTGGTTTGCAGATGATCCTGATGTTCCTGAGGTTCAGCATTATCGGAATTTTCTGAAAGAACATGTTGTTTTTAAGGAGGTAAGATACTCTTAAGACGGAGGTGTGGACTGGGGATTAGAGGGAGGTTAGATAGGAGAAAGAAAATCAAGGACCTTTATTTTTCAAAAAGAGTTCATTTTATAATATTCATCTTTTACAGGCCATTCCAATTAAAAATCCCATGGTCCTCTCAAAGATACACCAGACGTATCGAGTTGGTTATCTGAAGGTATACATCTTAAATGCTTAACTTATGAGTCCCACTCATATCTTTAGTTGTGTAATTCTTGCTTTGGATTGCTTCTTTCAGGATGTTGTTTTGGCAAGGGTATTGGATGAGGCCACAGTTGCCAGTCTCAATTCTATAATTCATTCAAATAATGCTATTGTAAGATTTTAATTGTGTGTTGGCAAATATATTGGACCTTTTGTTTCTTTGCACTAACTGCTGTATTGTGTTGTAGGTTATTTCTTTATTGAAGGATGACAACACCTTTATTCAGGAATTGTTTGCAAGGTTGAGATCTCCCACCACATCGGCTGAGTCAAAGAAAACTTTGGTAAGTGTTGATTTTGAAGTGAAGTTTTATTTTACTATTTTTCATTTGGTTATGAAGGTTGCTTCCTTTACAGCTAAGTGTTATGAGTGGCAGATTTGGAGATAGATCTAACTTTGTTGACTTTCAGTTTGCTTAGCCCTCCTTTGCTTGTAGTTTGCTTGGTTATGATGATTGATTTTTGTATTTTCATTGGTCCCTTTTAGATGTTAAGACTTTTATTAGGTTATGAAAGGTCATGATTTAGGTGAGGTTAAATTTATGAATGTTTAGGCCTAAGAAATCTTCCTTTCCTTGGTTCATGTACATTCTTTATACCAGTGTCATGTCTCACGTCTTTCTGGATGTTTGTTATCTGTGGCTCTTTAGTGCATGGACTTAAGCTCTGTGGTTCATTCCATTTGATTTATGCCTGTATTAATCCTGTTAGCCTATTTTTTCAATAGGTATATTTCCTGCACGAATTTTGTAGTTTAAGCAAGAGCCTGCAGATGGTGCAGCAGCTTCGACTATTTAGGTATGCTTTTCTACAAGTTAGAGATCTGATATTACTGTAGTTATCTTGGTCCTTAAAGCTGCCATTTCTCCAGAATTATCTTTTGGACAATTAAATTTTATTTCTTTGGCTGAAGTGTTCATTTTCAATCATTCTAGGGATCTTATGAATGAAGGTATCTTTGACATTATCACTGATGCTCTGCAGAGTCAAGATAAAAAGCTTGTACTAACTGGGTAATGGTGGCATTTGTAGTATCTCTCTTTAATATATTTCTTTCCTTCTTACATTGTGTGTAAACTTTTAATTTCCTAATTATTGAGTTCTAACCATAGGTCTCTATAATGGATGCAGGACAGACATCCTCATACTGTTCTTGAATCAGGATCCAAACCTTCTGCGCTCCTATGTTGTTCGCCAGGAAGGAATTCCACTTTTAGGACTTTTGGTACGTGTATTATTCAAGTTTGTTGGTAATATGGTATAATGAGCGTGTAGAAACACAAGAATTAGATGAACTTAACAGATCTCTATCATCGGTATATATGTGTCTGTATATACGGAGAGAGAATATGAAGAACTAATATGTAGTTGTTGACTTACAGGTTAAAGGGATGATAACAGATTTCGGGGAGGATATGCACTGCCAGTTTCTTGAAATTCTTCGTAGTTTACTGGATTCATTCACATTGTCAGGAGCTCAGGTGCATACCTTGATACTTGATTTCTGTGTGCAAGTGTTATATTTTGGTAGATGGGAAGTTGCATAGACTCACACTCAACCTAAATTCCAAAATAATTGGGGCAGGTTTCATGAATCCTTCTCTTCTATTCCTTTTAGTTTAAGGTCATTTTTTTTGGTCTAGCTTAAGCTCTTTTCCAACCTTACTTGTCTTAAGTTATGTTGCTGCTCTAGAATGTGGTGCTGTTCTTTGAGAAGCTTGGACTTGTATTGAATTAGATTCTAGGTCTGGTTGTAAGATGAGAAATTTGCAACAAGCTGAACTTGGCTCCTCATGCACAGTAAGGTAGAGTCATCGAGTTATTGAAGAAGCTGAATATATTGATAAAAATTGGGTTGTGTCCTTTCTTTTATGTCTAACTAGCTCAGCCAAACTTCAGTTGGCTTGTGTTTGATCCCTAGTGTGCTCTAGTGTTTGATCCTTTGTGTGCAGTAGATTCTGAGAGATTGATACTATATAACTTACTGAGAGATCATGGCCGTTATCATGTGATTTTCATACTTCATATATGTGTTATCTTTACATTTGGAGTCCACAACATTTTTGGGTTTATTTATGCAGGTGTAAAAATTTTGGATGTTGATTGTGTTTTTTATATATATCTGCTGATTGTTGGAAAATTTTGTCACTTAAACTTTCATGTAAGATTTAATTCTTTCTCTATGCTGGTTTGATTACTAGTTCTAATTTTGAAGTTGGATTATGACATTAAGTGCTTGACCTTATGTTATTTTTTTCTGCAGAGAGATTCAATTGTTGATATTTTTTATGAGAAGCATTTGGGCCAGCTAATTGATGTCATAATATTGTCATGTCCTTCTGACGTGGCTGGCCAGTCAACCAGTAAATTGGCAAGCAATGCAGGAAGAGTTGAAAGTCTAAATAGCACGAAGCCTGAAATTCTGTCAAACATATGTGAATTGCTGTGCTTTTGTGTTGTGCACCATCCTTATAGAATAAAGTAATCTTTTCGTACTAGTTCCATATTCATCTAGAAATTGGCTCATGAATTGTAGATGTCAATTGGCTTTTCTTCGTTGTTTGCAGGTGTAATTTTCTCCTTAACAACGTTATAGACAAAGTTTTGTTACTGACCCGGAGAAGGGAAAAATACCTAGTAGTTGCTGCTGTTCGCTTTGTTCGCACTATTCTCTCTCGTTATGTAAGTAAATTCAGTTCATTCTTTAGAGTAAATTTATATGCCATCAGAGTTCAATATTTTGTGAACACCTATGACATCTATAGAATCAGAAATAGCATTGAATATATAAATGAAATTGGAGCTGAAGCTGTTTGTTATGTGAATCATGTCTGACTTGGCTTTTGACTGTTTGCATATGGTGACGGGGAATTAGTTTCTCAGTTTAAATATTCAGATATGTATATGTTTATCATTTGAGATATGAGAGGTACATATATGTTGTGCTGACATTTCATTTTTCCTCGTGTATTAATGTGAGACGCACATTTGACATCTCAAAGCAACTTGGGTAAGGGTCCATGACATGAAATACAAGGGACCGATACCATGTTTGACACTTGAGCCTGAGTAACAATACATACCAGGAATAACATAATATTACAATTCACTGATTGTTGGTGGATCTCCTGCCACTACTGTTTCTACTGTAGTCATTTAAGATCTCTCAGTTGTTAAGGATTGGGCTATTTTGTTTGTTTGAACCATTGCTACCCAACTGGGATATAGGGTGGAGAAATTTTATTTTTTAAACTTTCTTCCCCATTCACTGGGCCTGCCAAACCTGTGATCTGTTGTTTTGTTTTTTCCATTGTTGTGCACTTGCAATTTCTAGGAGTCTGGTTTTTCCTTATTATAATGTTATGCTTCTTTTTATTCTCTAACCTTCTTGCAAAATTAGCACTTTTTGTGGCTGGTGAATGTACAAGTTGATTAATGCTGTTACATTTTGTAATTGCTTATATTAAGCTGTCATCTTGCAGGATGACCATCTAATAAATCATTTTGTTAAGAACAACCTTCTCAAACCAGTTGTAGATGCTTTTGTTGCTAATGGAAATCGTTACAATGTGCTGAACTCTGCAGTCTTAGAACTTTTTGAATATATCCGCAAGGTGCATATCGTTTCTGCTCTTATATTTGGATTGTAGACATATCTGGCAAATTCTGTCTGCTAATAACTTTGTTTCATGCAGGAAAACTTGAAATTATTGGTTAAATATATAGTTGATTCATTTTGGAATCAGTTGGTTAAGTTCGACTATTTGGCTTCTGTTCACTCTTTGAAAGTTAAATACGAGCAGGTATTCGAGCTCCCGACTAACTTTTAACTGAGATTTTTAGATGTGGAACTTCTTTGACGTGATTTGTCTGTTTGCAGTGCTTGGAAAATTGTGGAACAAAAACGAATGTTAATGCACTGGACCCAAGAAAACGAATTGATGAGCGTGCTCTGGAGAAAGAAGAAGAAGACTATTTCAATGAGGACAGGTATGCTTCCATCAACAGATGAGTTGACATTTTTCCTTTGATCGATTTCCTCTGTAGTGATTGAATGTGGATGCTTAAGCAGTGATGAAGAAGATACAGCATCTGCATCTAATACTCAGAAAGTACAATCGCAACCTGCTTTGTCCAATGGAGTTGCTGCAAGCTACCCATCATTAAGGTATTTTAATGACCTCATGCTAGATGATTACCAACAGTGATTTATAGTCTGTTTGGGTTCATAATTTATGCATTCATTTTAATTTTATAGCCCAAGATCTGGTGGACTCGTTGACTATGATGATGATGAGGATGATGAAGACTACAGACCACCTCCAAGGAAGCATGCAGAAACCTCGGAGGAGGATGAAGGAACCATGGAGTCCCTTAGGTTGAAGCGTAAGTTGACTAAGGAAAAGGAGCCTGACCTAGCTAAGAAGCAGAGATTGGGCAAAAGCTCTAAATCAAGAGATAGTCTATTTGCGGCTTGGTGTTCAACACTAAGCCAGGCAGTGTTGCCTAGTAAGAAAACTGCAAATGCCATGCATATGTCTACTCGGTCACCTGAAGGGAACAAAGGCTTGGGTGAGGAAAATCATGTAGAGAAGGAATCTGGCAGTCCCAGAAGTTCTGATAACAATAGTAGTTCTTCAGAAGAGGACAACCTTGTAGAGAAGGAACCTCCTAGAAGCTGTTCAGACTGCTTGCATAGCCCCTCAGACAATAGACAATTAAGTGGAGAGGACTGTCCGTTGATACCACCAAAGTCCTCACCTGAGATGGCTGTAAATGGATCTTAAGTTATTTCTCAGAATCATTATGCGCAGGGTAACTTGTTTTCGTCTTTGTTTTATTCAACTCAAGGATGTGCTTGGTGACTGAACAGTCTTCGGCTACCAAAGAAAAAGTGGACTACCAAAAAGAATTGGATGCGAAGAAAGTGGAATGAGCAGGGCAATGCTGAATTTGTTTGTCGGAGGGGATGATCCTGTATAGTGCACCTGAGGGCATGGAAGAAACACGTACTACTCGTTATGCAGCCAAGTCTACCAGGCCTTTTTCTGATGCTTTGAAACTGAAGCTAGGACTTTTCTGCTTTGAGAGCCGCCCAACTGTTGCTTCTGTAAAACATTTTACCGTTCTTTGTCTGATTTTTCCCCCCCTGTTTCTGTTCTTTTCCTCTTAAATCCCCTTTCTTTAATTCTTGCCCTTATTTAGCTTCTGTGAACCAACTAATAGAATGGGCAGTAATATTTGCCCTCTATAGTGTCCCGTTGTTGTTCAGTTTTGTGGTGGGTGTGGCTGTTATAGAGAGAGAGAGAGAGAGGGTTTAGGATGTTGGTTTACAAGGCCAAAATTTTCTTAATTGTAGCTCAGACCTCATTTATAGACCACTTGTAAATTAGAACTTGCTATTACGCAACTTCACTTTTGAAGGGTTTTCTTCATTATATCAGCAAATGCCCAAAAATTTGTTCCCAAAAATCATCCCTCTCTTCGGCTTTGCAAGTTTAACTTCTATCCTGTACACTCTCTCTTGCTTGCTTCCATTTTTCTTTTTGGGAAGATTAACCGATTGGTCCTTCGCACGTAAGACGGTTTGCAAAGAATAACGTTTAGGGAAAACAATGTTTCATTAGAATTCAATACGAACCGGCCCGCGGCTTGTAAGACAGACCGGGCGGGTTACTGTTACCGACTTCGGAAAGATACGTGGCGAAAGTTTAGACCCATAGAATCGCCACGAAGTCCGCCAAACCTGGTTACATGCAGGAGACACGTAAGGTCTCTAAAACACGTGTCCCTGTCTTGACTTTCTCTTCTTCGCAGCTCCCTACAATCTCCGCTTTTCTCTACTTGAACACGTTTGCAAAATTTTATCTTTCTATCTGAATCTGCCATAACTACTTGGATTCCGTCCTACCATTAATTCTGTGAAGAAGTTGAACTTAAAAACATACCAACTTTTCAAGCAAAAAAAAAAAAAGGGTTAGCTTCAGAACACAAAAAAGAAAACAACATGAGCAGTAACTTGGAGACAAGGTCTTTGCTGGATGACTGGCGTAACTTCGACAAGGGATGCTTCTTCGACCTTGGACACCCTCTCCTCAACCGCATTGCTGAGAGCTTTGTCAAAGCTGCTGGCGTACGTAAATCTTCTGGGTTTTCAACCTCATTTTTGTCAGTTTATTTTGTTTGTTGTTTGAGAAAGCAAGAAATGAAAGGGTCCTTGTTTGGTACTGGTGTACAGATTGGAGCGATTCAGGCTGCGGCGAGGGAGTCTTGTTTCATGGCTGTTGAAGGCATGCACTTTCTTTTCAACTTCATATCATTTGTTAATTGAGATCCTAAATTATTGGGTGTGGTCGATGTTGTCTTGTTGTTTTGGTGCAGGAACTGAATCAAGTAACTCACCTGATATCACCGGTTCCAAGAACAAGAAGAACCGCTTCCCTGACCTCAGAGGTATCAATGCCTGCTGGTTCTGATCATATGGTCTGAAAGGAACTTGGGATTAGAAAGAGGGGGAAAAACATGAACAGTCTTTGGTGTCTTATGCAACTTTCTTTTTGGTTTTCTAGATCTTCATACAAATTTGGGATGGTTGACCCTTAAACTACTAAAACTTTGGAATTATTTAGTTACGAAAAGTTTAATCCACTATTCAGATTAAGGAGATGTGACTCAATTTGGAAATGGAAAGTTTACTTCTCTTACTTGTTGGGAGATGGGAGTTTCGTGTGTTATTCATTTGTTTGGACATTGCCAGTGAAAGTTAATTGAAATTGCTTTATGTGGATTGCAGGAGAAACCAATCGAAAATCTCTTGAAGCAATGGTGAGTCTCTTTCCCAAGCATGAACTTTCAAAATGGAATTAAAACTTATGGCGTTGTATACTGATTAATGAGCTAGTCTTAATGGCTCTTGCACTTGTGTCACCAAAGTTGATCTTGTAAAAGCTGGTTATTGCTAATGCAGGTGCCTGCAATACCTGAGGATATTCTGCTTAATTTTTTTTTTTGTTTTATCCAACTAATATTTAACAACATTTTACAGGTGAAGAGCACTGGAAAAGAATCTCTACAGTGGGGTAAGTTTAGAGCGTGGACCCAATTTCTTGTTAGTTTCTCTTGGATGAGATGTCAGAAAATGTTCAGAAAAGAGAGAAACATGGCTGTCAAGTACAAATGGTTGATTTGAACTGGTTCATTATTGATCATGGTCCATGAATTGAATTGCACATTACAGGGCTAGCTGCAGGATTGTATTCAGGTCTCACATATGGACTAAAAGAGGCTCGTGGAGCTCATGATTGGGTAAAGATCGACATCTTCTCTCTTCTTTTCATGGGGGAAAAAGACAGTTTCTTCAATCTCCACTTGTTGTAAAGATGCGAGGTTTCCTGATCCAAGAGCTTAACAAATTCTTTTAATACTACCATTATGTTTCTTTTGACTCCATTGTTGGCCAACATGCTGCAGAAAAACAGTGCAGTGGCGGGAGCAATTACAGGAATGGCGCTGGCACTCACATCCGAGGAAGCTTCCCACGAGCAGGTTGTGCAATGTGCCATCACGGGAGCTGCTATTTCGACTGCTGCAAATCTTCTCACTGGAATATTCTAGCTTTACCTCACCGGAATATTCTAATGCTGCCTTGGAATTTTAAGTTTGCCTTTTCTGCCTCGACCAATTTGTAGCATGTTGGTACTTAAGTTATAAACAATGTTCTTTGCCTAGGAATGTTTTTTTTCTTTATGAACTATCATCTTTCACCACAAGTACAAAAGGATTTGGCCTTACCAGCTTTTGTTAAATCAAGCATGTACTTTATTTTGAAAGTGGATTTTATTACAATTTTTTTGCTTAATTCAATAAATTATTGATGGCTTTATGATGCTATGGTATGAACGGGGGCTTTAATATTCATTACTACTTATTATTTTGTATGGAATATACCCTGAAAAGAAACTGATCAATGGCCATGAATTTTAAGAGAGGAAGTAAACTCTTGTTGCATATCATTTGCTAACGTATTACATACTAGATAGGGAGAATTCTCAAAGAACAAAAGAATCAAGAGTTGGCCTGAAGAAGAAAAAGAATTGAAAGAATATTGATGGAATTAAGTGCTGTTGTTGCCTCTAAGACATGTTGCATTCTGGAGGTAGACCTTGGGGAAATCTCTTGGCGTCGGTGCAGTAGTTGTAGATCATGTAGTTCTTCTGGACCCATTGCAGCCTTTGCTGACTAGTGGAATCCAGCTCCTGAGACAACCAGGCATTTTTGGTTCAGGCAGAAGATGGAGGATTTGATTTGCAGGAAGATGCTCCATTAGACCAAACACAGGCATCGGCATTGAAGTTTCTGTAAGAAGAAGTGAAAGGAGCATGAGTCCAATCTGTCTTTACCAGACCACCCCTTGTAGCCCAATCATCAGCACTCCACAAACTGGAGTAAATTCTCATGGGTTGGTTGTTTGGGAATGGGACACCAAGTGACTCCATGTTTTTGAGCTCTCTAATGGGTGTGCCGTCCACCGAGAAGCTGGAACGTAGAATAACAAGATTTTTGTCAATCAAGCAATTCCTACCAACTGGGGCGAAATGAAAATTTTCAGTTTAGGAATACTCACATGACACGCTGGGGATTCCAGAGGATGGAATAGGTGTGGAAATCTGCAGTTGGGTCAAACCAGAGATAGAATTGTTCCTCTCTGTTACCCTTTCCTTGACTGAACACATTGGCATGAAGAATGTAAGGATCCCCACTAAGGTTCCCAGAAACTCAAAATGAATCTCATCCCATGTTGATCCTTTCGAAGATAACTGCAGACAGAAATGTACATCAGCATTTGTGCTATCAACATATCTACATGTCCTTATAAAAATTGGAGAATAACTTACATAGTAGGCAGTGACTGTGCCAGCGGAGTTTCCAGGGAAAGCTTGAGCTGCATATCAACCTTGCCAAAAAGTTATTCATTCTTGAACTGGAAACCGGAGCCAGAAGCTTTATCAAGGAAGAGAGTAAGAACCTCTCCGTTGTTGACTATCTTCCCACGACCATCTCCCCATGTGATGTCAAAATCTTGGTAGAAGTTGCTAGCGGATGCTGCCATCAGACAGCCAATTACGAGAGACATAAGCAATGGCAAATTGAGACTTGAAGTTGAACCCATTTTTCTTTTTTGTTTCTGGTTTGCCTGGGGAGACAGAATATGTTGGAATATGAGACGTTAATAGCTTGATATTTTGTTGTGTTTGAGAAAAACGATGGAGCTCGGAATTTATAGTAACGAAAAAGGTAGAGGAAAAGGCCACGGAGCTCCATTCAGCATGGTCCTACACAGTCGTTAGAGCAGAGAACATATATTATACAAGTAGCTGTCCAAACAAACACGACCCAACCAAACACAGTTTATCATATCACGCGGTGTGTGCTCGAGAGATAGGAAAGTGTGGTCCTTTTCAGCCTCTCGCTACCCATTCATAATTATTTAACGTTATTGTTACTTCAATTTTGATATCACTCTTGAGTTTTGTATTAGTGAAAATTTGACTATATTCTTAACATCACTTATCATAAGTTATTATTTTTTTTATTTTTAAATTAAAAACATATTCAAACAAAGAATGGGTTTGACATGAAATTTAGATAGAATGTATAATTTTATCGAGTGGATATCTGAATTTATATAAATTCTATAAAATTTATATATTTTATCAAATAAAATTTATACATGATCAATATATAATTTTATTGATTTGGAAATAAGTCCTTTTTGACGAGATTATAGAAAATGTGGACTGCCATATCTTTATTTTCTTTAAAAAAATGAAACATTTGGGGATAAAAGTTAAAAAAGAAAGGAAATTTCTAGTATTATTTAACAAAATTATTACTTGGTTGATACCATCACTCCTTTTTTTGCAACAAAGTGAAAGTGTTAAAAATGATATTTTTAAACATTTAACGATTATTAAAAATGATTTATTCTTTACGTTTCAATATTAAAATTTTAAAATGTTTTAATTTTTCGCAACAGTTTTTAACAGTAAAAAACAAAAGAAAATGAAAAAGCCACCGCCTTAAATGAATCGTGTTAAATACGAAAAGCCATTCCGCTTCTCATTTAAATAAAAATAATAAAAATTCCTCTTCGCCTTTCATTCTGGATCTTCGCCGTCGCGAAGGGGTCCAGGTACGCGCTAATCCTTTCCTTCTCTGATTTTTATTCTTTTTGAAACACTCGAGAAATTTAGGGTTTCTTTTCTTTGGTGATTAGGATCTTTAATTTCCGTCCCCAAAAACGAATTTCAATTTAGGGTTTTGATGTGAAGGAAACGAAGGTTTCATTCAACCTTTTTGTTTTAAACCTAGGGTTTTTTTTTTGCTTTTAAAATCTATTTTTTTCCCTTTTTTGCTTGTTTTTCGTCGTTTTTTTAAAGAAAATTTGCATCGTTTTGTGTTGATAATTGGTAGATTCTGTAAAATTGTGCCTTAGCTGATATTGAATTTCCCTGTTAAGCAAAAAATTTCTATTTTTTTTTTCATATCTGAATTGATAGGTAAATGTATGGAGACTTTTGTTGTAAGAGGTATCTTGTTTGTTCTTTTCATTGTAGCCTCTGAATTAATTTCTTGAGCACTATTTGGTTTTAGAAGGAAGAGACGTATCTGTGTTCTTTGGTTGGGGTCTTTTATCCTAATTAGACAAATGCGAATGACCCCACTGGATTTTTGAATGCAGGGTGCTTTAGGATTTCGGGTGAATTAAATCCAAGATCGGATAATCTACATATTTTCATAATTTTGTTGTTTGTTGGCGCCTAAAAGATGTCGAGCAAGAAAGAAGAAAAGACTCAGGCTGCAGCTGAAAGAATCAAAGCTGCAGCATTGAGTGCTGCCAAGGGCCTCAGTCGTGCTCAGGCTGAAAGGGCAGCTGCTGCTGCAGCCCGAAATGTTAATGCTTATGGGCAAAAGGAAGAAGGACCTAGCAGATGGCAGGAGAAACGGGAAGCAAAGAGGCAGATGTACTTGATGAGTACTGAAAAGGCGGTGAAATTAGGTGAAAGGAAAGACAAGACTTCAATGTCTACAATGGGTGCATCACAGTGCCAAAAGTGTTTTCAAACAGGGCATTGGACATACGAATGCAAGAATGAACGGGTCTACATGTCACGACCCTCACGTACCCAGCAGCTTAAGAACCCCAAATTGAGGATGAAGCTTTCAATCTCTTATGATTTGGACAACCCAGATGTCAAGGATGAGGAGGACAATAGGTCCAACAAAAGCAAAAGGAAGCATCGGTCAGATTCTGATTCAGGTAGTGATAGCGAGGCTTCAGTTTTTGAGACTGATAGTGGTGCCTCATCTGTTACGGGATCAGATTCTTCTTCAGCAGAGAGTAGTACAGATTACAGTTCATCATCTGACTCTGAGGAAGAGAGGAGGAGGCGGAGGAGGAAGAAGAAGCAGAGGAAGGGGAGGCGTAGAAGGTACAGCTCGTCTTCCGAGTCTTCTGATTCAGACTCTGCTTCAGATTCTGATTCTGACGATAAGAGCAGCCGAAGGAAGAGCCGGAGGCATAGCAGAAGACGCTGAAGCAGAGAGGGCAGTACGCATATTGCCTATTTGATGCTGGACTTGCCTGTTTTTAAGTCCACAGATTCTACCATCTCCTTGTACTTCTTTGTTAGGGCATTCCGGTTGTAACTATGGAGCTTATGGTCTTACACATGCTGGAGATCAAGGCCTCTGAAATAAGTTTGCTAGGTGTTTAGTTTTGAGATCTTTACCAGACTTGTTTGTTGATTCCTTTTTGTGAAATGATTGTAGCTTGAAAATCCTCTTGTAAGTTATTGACTATCTTGACTTTTTCCTTTGTGCCACTAGATATTTAATATTTTGTTGCCTGACTGCAGCATATCTGTCAAAGTTTTGCATCCATGATTTCGGTATTGCTGTTTAGATGTGTATCGTGAGTTCTTGATAATGATATATTAGTGGAGGCTCGCTCAGTTAAACGGTTGCCACTAGCAGGTTCGTAGATATGTTTCTGGGCTTGGGAACTATGTTCAAAGGTTTCACTACCTCTGCTAGATTTAAGGAATGGTGTAGAAGCAGTTCCGACCTGGAACCTTCTGTCTTTCACTCCTAGATATCCATCTTCTCTAGAACATGGCATAAAACACCTTTCATGGTTTCACCAAGCATCTGGCTCTCTCCCATCAACCTTTTCAGCTGATCTCATCAAAATGCCAAAAAATTTGTTGAAACTGTGGCAAATCCTGGGTCATTAAAAGCTGGAACCATTCTCTCGGTGAGTGCCTGTGGCTTTGGTTCAATTAGTAGGTGGTGTGGGGAAAACAGACGTAGCTAAAACAGCTCTCAAAAGTTCAGAGGAAGAAGTGTTAACTAAAGCCTCCTTCCAGCATTAGTGAGTATAAATTTTGTCCCGAATGGTTAGGCTTCCTTTTTCCTTTCCCTGCATTACGTACGAACATATAATGGTTGGTCGTGTTAACACCTTTCTTCATAACTTACTTGCAACATTTCATTTCAGACACTTAACCTCAAAATTGTCATTGGCCAATTCATGGACTAAATCGAAAAAGATGACCTACAAGCTAAAGGAGCAGAGACTCGAGACAAGTAGACACGCACATGTTTCTAGAGAAGTCAGCAGTGTATATAAATAAATAACCGTCAAAGATGATTAAATTACGAATAAGGACCTTTGACCCCGAGAACCCATTGCTGGAAAGATCTATTCCCCAAAAGCACACGAAGGTTAAGGGCTAAGAGCTAAGAGCCCGCCAAACTAACCCCAAAAGCCTTTGCCTTTCTTTTGTTTGTTTCTCTGTGCAAGAAACCCAAAGCCTAATCGAACAAGATGAGTACCATGAAATTTTGCCGTGAATGGTCAGTTCTCAGCTTTCTTTAGTCGTCCTGCATTCACTTTCTTTGCAGTTTTTCATAACCCATTTTAGTTTTTCCGTTTTCTCAGCCAGCCTTAACCTTATTTTGGGCTTAAATTTTGATTCCTTTTTTTTTTTTGGTAATCTTTTTGTTTTATTGATGAAGCAACAACATTCTCTACCCGAAAGAAGATAGAGAACAGAAGATTCTCCTCTACGCCTGCCGCAACTGCGATCACCAGGTTCTTCTCCTCCTTTTTCAATATAAATTTTCCCTTTTTCTTTTACCAAGCTGAAGATTTGAAACAGAGATTAGGGTGTCTTTTCTTTTGCGTTTTTCTTAAATGGGTATAATTGACGTCTAAGTTATCTGTTGAGGTGTTAAACCCGCATAAAACCCTAACCTGTTCTTCTGTTTTTTTTTTTTGCTGTTTCTTTCTTATTTTTCCAATTTAGAAAATGGGTTTCCTTTGTTTTTGTTGAATATAGAGTCAATAGAAAAAGTTAAAATTTTAAGAGGGTATCCATTTTTGTCAAGGTCTTTGGCAGTGAACAATGTGGGTTTACACATAAAAGAATTTCTGGGCATTTTAGGTCCCCAATTTAGGCCTTTGAACACTTACTTGTTGGTTGCTTTTATTGATGTTATCTAGCTATAAGTCTTCAGAGTAGAAGATTTTCCTCCTTTCTCATCTATTTATCTGTTTATTCTTGTGACATTATGAATATATGCAGGAGGTGGCTGACAACAACTGTGTGTATAGAAATGAGGTGCATCACTCTGCTGGGGAGCGCACTCAAATATTGCAGGATGTAGCTGCTGATCCAACGCTTCCTAGGACTAAATCTGTCATTTGTGCAAACTGTAAACATGGAGAAGCTGTCTTCTTCCAGGTTAACTTCCTACATGCTTAAGTCTTTATTTGTGCACACGGTGATTATTGGGTAAATCTTCAATTTTATGCAAGAAATGTGATCCATCACACGAGCATTGGTGTGTTTCTAGAGATTTGCAAAAAATCTTTTTGATCAGAAAAGATGACAAATATGTTCTTATGGAAGAGAAGTTTATGTCTGATGCATCTGCTGTTAGAATCTTTCAAAATATATTTGTTTATCATAAAATCATATTGTGGTTGTAAGTTTTCTGGTGATCTTCTGGCAAAAGCACATTTTGCTGTTATCAGCAATTACATAACACCAGGAGCTGTGTCCTTTTTCTTTTCCGCCTGTAAATGAGGATAGGTGGCTTGGGTTTAGCTACAATGTAGACCATTTTGAACATGCTTGCAGATTCCATCTTTTGCACATTATCTAATAAAACGAATTTATAGCTCGTTGTTTTTATTTGAATTGTCTTTTAATGCACGATGAGCAGCGACTGTGCTTCTTCTAATGGAACAAACTTTTTTGTTCAGGCAACTGCTCGAGGGGAGGAAGGTATGACACTGTTTTTCGTGTGCTGTAATCCAAACTGTGGACATCGGTGGAGAGATTGAGATCTAGTTACTAATGAGTTGATGCTCACAGCTGGGCAATGTAATGTTTGTTTTTACAAACTTTATTTACCAAAGACTTCTTGTGGTACTGTAATACAAGGAGCTCGCACAACTATTTTCCTAGTGATTCATATTTTCTAACACATTCATTATAACTTTACTGATCATAACTGTAGATTATCACAAGGTAGGGTTGTGAAAATCATGCCAGACTCTGAGTCCATAAACCAAACTAAGATGAGATTTGTCTCATCTAGATTCTAGTATTTCACATCTTGATTTAGCTATTGATAATGTTCTTGGTAACAGGGTGTGAGCTTTCATGTTTTTGATGAATGACGCTCATGCCCACAAGCCTGGCCTGGTTCAGACTCAAGTTCGAGAGGGAAGCTAGGCTTGCGTCATGATTTTATCAAGCTGGGCTTGGTTGAGGTTCAAACTTAGACTAGCCCAAGCCTGGATAAACATTCTTTCACATCCTTTTCGGTCCATTTCCATGCAGTTCCAGTTTGAGAAATGGAAAGGAAAAGAGCCCGACAAGAAAATAAAAAGGAAAAATTCAAATGGGGGAAGAAACTTGAAGCTAGCTGCTGCCTATGGCCTGTGCAGATGTACATGTTCGATCAAAGATTGGATACATCAACGTTGACATATTTTTCCTTTTTTTTTTTTCTGTTTTTTCATAATAAATGATGTAACTGTCTATACAACAATGAACCTTTTTGGTGGATAATTTCCACAGCTACCCGCTAATTTTCCCTGAGACCTTCTATCTCTCTAGAAAGAATTTGAAGTATAAATCAATTTCCAAAATTGGATCTAAGGGAAACAGGGAAAGAGAAAGAATAAAATAAAAGAAAAAACTTTTATCTACAAAGATTTTGCACAGATGCTCGTTCGGATGGTATTGCTCTGGATATCTATGAGGGCTGCAAAGAAGATACTGTCCGTCCGAAGAAGTCAGATAGCCGTCTAAGTGCAGTCGAGAGCTCTGCATTTCTCCCAAAGTAAGATTCTGAATTTGACAGCATGACCTGAATATCATGCTCCACTGCTTCTAAACATCGATAGTAGTTGTTCTCCAACCTAGAGTGGATAATATCAAGAGATAAGGGGACGGGGAACCTGCCAAAATACCATTACTCCAAACATTCAAACACATTTTCCACCCAGGAGCCAGAAAGTCTTGAGATTGAACAATGTCCAGAGAAATGTGTGAAATGATTGCTTGACATGATTTACCTGTTTTTAAAATTAGACTTCTGTGAAACCTGCTTCAATTTATTGACTGCATATTGATCCTGAAACATTTAAAGCAAAAATTAAGAAGAATTTCATGCTGTCACTTCCAATAAGTGGAATGGTGATTTGGGTAGATCTCATGAGTTCAAGCTCAAATGCGAATCCTTTAAATTTAATTACCCACTGAAAGTTTAGGGAAAAAACAAAATTTCAGATTTTGCCTGATACCTGAGCTTTCTGGGAAGAATGCTCCAATTTGGCGAAGGCAGAAAGTAGCTTATCTCTGATCTTACTATCAATATGAGGCTGCTCCCACTGAGTATCCGCATCAAAGAGCTCCCAAGGACTGTGAAGATGTGGTTCCTTGGGCTCACTCCTGTATTGAACAGAGTACCTTTCCCATGGACTATCCGGAAATTCAGAAGATTTGGGCTTCACAGCCACAACCCGGCCATCCCACCAACTTCCATCATCTTCAGTTTCATTTTTCCACCAGACTCTGCACTTATCCCTGCAGCTCCAATTTCTATGGATAGCAGCATCAAAGCGAGTTCTTTCCACAATGAAATCAGGAAAACCAGTCACTTCAGGAAGAGTCAATTTAAATGATCTATTGAACATGCAGGAAGAAGGGTCTGTAAATCTGAGAGTCATTTTACAGCAGCTCTCCCCAGACCCTGGAACTGTGGAATATTCAAGAACTTCAACTCTACAAAATTCCACTGCCCTTATCATGTTTTCCCCCTTCATTGAAGTCCAAGGTCCTGCTTCCTTCGAGCTAATATGATATATATATTCTTGATGCCCCTGAAAGCATAGATGCTCCCAAATTTAAATAATTTATTAGCTATACTAACCATCAAAATTAAAGCACAGAACTTGCGCAACAGGAATAGATAAAAAGAATTAGTATTTTACTCTGACCTGTCTCAAATATGCAATTTCATCACCTAGTTGAGGAATATAACGGGAGCCCTCCTCATGTGTTGTCAACATTAACCATGATCCGTTTCTGGCTGACTGATGGGGTTTCCTTATCGGACTAGTGTCATGGAAATAGTAATTACTTCTCCTATTTCTAGTAGACCTTGATCCAACTGCCATTCTTGAACTTGATCCCCATTCCTTGCTAGGAAGTTGAGACCCATTTGTAGAACCACCCCGGGTACCTCTTTGTATGTCTTCTGATTGAAGTATGTGCCCTGCTAACAACCTAGTGGACCGTTTGTTATGCACCCCATTTGTGGTGCCTTCATGGAGATCTGCTACCATTCCGATATTATGGTTGCAATTATTTCTAGAGCTTTCTACCATGGCAGTATCACCTTCTGAAGTGGACCTATCCCTTTGTGTCTTTGACCTTCTATAAACAACATTATACATCTTTTTAGAATCTGGGTGTAGTCCCCCAGAGTCATTAAAAATTGACATGGGCCTATCGACTTGAGCATTTGAATCTTGCAACCCATCACCTTCACGATCCAAACTAATTTCATTGGATGCATCAACTAAGGGTGCCTCTGAAACCAAGTCCTTTGCCTTGTCTGAGGAGCTATCATTTAATGCAGCACACCCGCCATTTACATGACCCTCTCCTGAAGGTTTCAACTTCAGTCCAGGATTTTCATTGTCAATTCTGGTCCCTTTTGAGATAACCGTTAACTCTGTTGAAATAGGCAGAACGCCCTCTTTTAGCTCAGAAGGCAGATCACTTGCATTCTGATTAACAGTTGGGGCAGGTGTATCCTCAGCAAACCGGTTAAACCATTTTGGTAATTCGTTATAACTTATCTGTTCACTGGGACCTGAGTGCTCTTCACCATTAGCTGCACCATCTAATACTTCCCTGTCATTCTCAAGATGCTTCTCCACTACTGTCACTTTGCCATTCATATCCTTGCAAGTTTGGATTTCTGTAGTTGGCGATGCAATAGCACAAGCCTTTTCTGGTTTCATGAATCCATTGACATTACTTTCTTTTTCTTTGTGGTTGTCAAGACATAGCCTAGACCCGATGTATGCATCTGATGACACGGTTTCTCCCAATCTCAGACGTTTGGAAGTACGAGCCCTGACTCCTCCCCACTTAATTGCCCCATCTTTGTACCCTTCGGTCAGGTCTAAATGATCTTCCACCTTATCAGATTGCCCTCTTGCTCCTCTACCTAAAATGCTGTAATTTGCATCACCAGAAGAACACCCCAGATCCAATGAGCTTATACGCTTTACACCTCCTTCAGTGGCTTCTTTAGAAGCTTTGCATGACAAGCCTACTGAGTTGTCCTGCCTGTCAACTTTTCTTTGCATTGTGCTGTCTGGTGGCACAAGCTTACTTGGATCCCGACCGGGCAATTTAAGGACCAATCTTCTCCTATTCCCAGCATTATAAGATTCAGGAAGTTCATTAATTCTACCAATATCCTCTGACTCACCCAAAAGGACTTCTTTTCCTTTTGACTGTTTGATTTGTTCATCTGGTAAAGCTCTATCAGATTCATCACTATATGAATCTCGTATCATAGATTCACTCTCTGATGATTCACCTTCAGAGTCATCTTCATCTTCCCCATCAGTTGATGTTCCAGTTATTTTCGAAAAAAAGTGCAAAGCATTGCGCGCAGCAGCCCTTCGAGGTCTCGATGATTTTGATGTAGAGGACTTTCTCGATAAAGCTTTTGGTCCAATGATTGATGTTCTATTCCAGCTATCTCTGAATGAGTTGCCATCACTTTCATCCAAATTCCTTCTTTTAACACGCCTCCCAGAAGATGTCCTGATCTCAATCTGATAAGGGAGAAAATTCAACTCAACCAAGTACATCCAAAAAAGTTGAAAGATAGGAATGAAGAGGATGTTAAACTTACATCAGCCTTCTGTTTTTTCCTTTTTGACCGACGAAGGCCATCTTTATGAGTATCATCAATCTCACTGTCTTCTGTACTGCCCTCCTGATCACCAGAAGAAGAACCTAAACTTCCTTGCTCCCCTCCTGTAGAGTACTCTTCGGTGACATTGTACTCTGAATCATTATCATCACTTTGCACTTCATGTTCTGGTTCCCAATCCATGACATCTAAGAACTCTGGCAGTGGATCAGCAATTGCATCTAAGTCTGCCAAAGGCATCATTTGGTAATCCTGGTCTAGACTGACATCTGGCCCAACAGCAAGTTTCAAAGTATTAGGATTCCACTCAATACCCAAAGCACCTAACCGTCTTTGCTGGTACATGGTCTGATAGGGTTCTGTATACGGTATCATCCCTAAAATTTTCCAACACAACCAGCAGTTATGAGAATAACATTAACAAAAAAAAAAAGGGTAATGTAATAAAAAGACACAGTTGTTTGTGGCAGTATGAGGAGAGTTAAACCTGAATCACAAAGAAGATCTTGCATATTCCGTCTATATGTACTAAGCTGAGTTTCCTGAATTAAAAGTGTCACATATGCTTGAAATATCAGTATTTCAATGATGCAAATGTAAAGAATGTTTTAATCATCTGAAAACTCTATGATGCAAAAACAATAATGGATGCAATATAACCATCTACACATAACTAGAGATTATTAACTCAGGCAATGACAAGAAATGTTTCACCAAGGTGTAAAGTAGCTAATCCACTTAGATCTGATTGTCTAGCAATGAGTGACATGTTAATGGATAGCATATCTGCTATGATACTTAACAATCAACTTTTATATGCTCCTCCCTCTTCTCTCTCTAAACACACATGTGCATGCATGAGCCATGCAGGTGACAAGAGGAAGCAAGAAAAAACAAGTCATTCAAGGCGAAAGGAGAACAACAATACACTATTTCCAGCAAAATAAAACAGGAAAATTGTGTCAAGTACCAGACAGCATCCATTTTAAGTTTTAAGATGATGATGCTAATAAAGAACCATTAAGTATACTTTTCAGTCTTTCAAATGCAAACAGAATGTGTAAAGGAAAAGCTAACCATAATAAAAGTTCAACAGATGGTCAACCAACCTGGTCAACTGCATATCCAGAAGTGTCGTGAATAAGTGGTCGATAATCACCAAGAAAGAACTGTAGGAGAAGTGCACATGGAGTAAGTATCATTAAAGAGTTGTAGAACCTGGTTTTAATTGTGAATAAAACCCAAAAAACATAGCAAGTTCTGTGATGCCAGATACCTGATCGTATTTGGCATCCTTTTGAGATTCCCCTTGGCCTGTGTTTAGTATGTATAATTGACCGACATCATCTGAAAGTATAATGGATGTCCCATCCCTATTTCGCAGATAGTGAATAGTAACATGACAATAAATTTAGTATTGCAGTATAAAATAAATGGACACAGACATGCATAAAGATTCCAAAGGGATGTTTTTATGAGAGGAAAAAGATAAAGCCTGTTTAAAGAAATGCACCTAAATAATAGTACTTAATGCTATTTATGGATCCAACAAACGGACAGAAACATCAACAAGTTTTTATGCCTACAATTGGGAACTAAAAGGGGAGAAGAAAGGATAGAGGCAGGGGGGGGGGGGGGGGGGGGGGGGGGGGGGCGCAGAGGAGGGGAAAGGGTAAGGCTTAATGCTATTTATGAATCCAATAAAAGGTCAGAAACACCCACAACATTTTTTCCTGCAATTGGCAACTAAAAGGGAAGAAGAACAGAAGTAAAAGGAAAAAGAGGGTGAGGAGGAGGAGGGGAGCAAAGGATAAGGTTCCCCTTGTTTGGATTGCTTTAAAAAGACAAGGAAATGCAAGGAACGGACACTGACCATGTTAGTGGAAAGGGAAGCAAATGATAATTTATCATGTTCTTTTATGTCCTTATGTCAAAAAAGAAATGTTAGAATAGTCCAAAAATTCTAATGATGCATCCTTCCCTCCATGCTCCCCACATTCAAATAAAAGTAAAGGTTTGGAGGGACACATGTACTCCAAATGAGCACCGCCCCGCTCCAACCCCGCAAGAGGATTACTCCTGATTCCTTTAGAACTACAAACTAGTAATTCTCATTAAGCAACATATTCATTTAGGCATATCATGAATATCCCATCAAACAAATTAAAATGAAGCAAAAGCCTGCTTGGTAAGATGAATACAATGCTGTTTAATTTTCAATTATACAGGGATTCACAATAAAAGGGTTCTAAATCAAGCATTCTGGCAGTGAGCTTACGATGAAAACTTCCCATCAACCAACTTGAAACGAGAAATTTCATATATCTGAATTGGAGTACCTTCCCATATCTACAGCCAGTAAAATATGAAAACACATCAATAAACAGAGAAGATCTAAAGATACTTCACAAGGCTTGAAGGAGCTTGAAACTCACATCCCAGACAATGGTTTTTCCATCATAGCCAGCACTCATAGCAATCCGTGGGTTGAAAGGATGAACATCCAAAACATATGTCTTACAAAAATGAGTAAAATGGTCAGATGCAACTTTGAAACAACAGGGCATCCTCCTTTAAACACCCTCAAATTCAAAAGCATTCACTAATTCACGTAAGAAATCAGAAGGTAAACAGGTTAGCAATGAAACTAGAAAAGAAGCTAGTCAAACTCTGATTACAGATGACTGGATGATGACACACCAGTAAACTTCATCCTTTTGTAAGCAAGCTAAGATCATGGCTTCTTTATCAAAAAGGGAAATCCTTTTGTCCAGAGGAAATTGCCCTCTGGAGTAGATTATTAGTATAATAATTTATCAGTAATTGAGTTTCGACATCCAGAGGGCATTTGGTGTTTCTCTTTTGCCGGAATGTTCCATGGTTGTGGTCCATTGGGTCTCATTTTGGGTTTAGTTTAGATATTATGGCTATCACATTGTCTTTAGTTTATACAAGTTGAGTCTTATCCCTAAGCCTAATGATTTTAGAAATCCTAATAAAACGGGATAGTATTTTCCAGACTTGTAAGAGTTGACAGAAAAGTTTTTAATCCAATGATTATGCTAAGTTAAAATAAGGTAGTTAACTTGTCAACTAGATTGCAAAATTCCTACCTTGTGAAGCCTAGGGGTAAACACTTAACTATTATACAAGAATATAGAGACTGGATCGCAAAGGGTGCATGAATTCAAATCAATTATTGAGTTGAAATGGAAAATTAACCTGTTTGCCACTTCTTTACAAGACAACAAAAGGCTAAGAGCAGGAAAGCAAACAAAAACAAAATCACAAGTTAGAAAATCAGGGGAAAATGTTAATAAGGTTGCTTCATTAAAATATCAGAAACATGCAACAGAACTTATGTCAAGAGGTGAACAATACAAGGTATGTCATGCAACTTCTCAAACAAAGAGAGATGATAATTAAGGCAACAAATCACCAAGACCATCTAATACTGAGGCACCGACTAAAGCAGAGATCAACACAAATTGGCCAGAATAGAGGCATGCTACCCCAACAAATATAGTATGTTTAAACATACTGAAGACTGTAGTTATCTGTACATGCAATTAATAACTAGAACCTATAAGCTAATTTCTACTCTAAAAGCAAGAGAAAATAATAAAAAAATCGTAAAAAATAATTCAAGCTTGGAAATGTAAACTGCTTACAGAATCAGTATGACCAGTCAAAGAATGTACTAAGCCACCATCGGCAGCATTCCATACACATATTCTGCAATCTGCATTATGAGAATGTGTTATTCAGCCAAAATTTAAAGAAACTTATGGCCCTGCATGAGCCCCAGAAAAAAGCAAAATCATGCTCAATCCTAGTCCAAAGGACTTTTGAAAGTGCCCAAGTAAGTCAAATTTTTTTAAAAAAGAATACATTGCAGATTATAAGTTGATAACACTGAATATTTAGAGTGGCCTAAAGGTGAATACAACCTAACTGGGCTTGTAGAAAGTTTTAATCAATTAAATGCTACAAAAGCACCCATGATGAGCATTAATTGAACTAATAAAGCTTCCTGGTGACTGAACCACAGACTAGCTTAATGGCAAATATACCCCAAACTCCATTAAGATAGTTTTAATGAGTTGAATGCTGATAATACCTTATAGTCAACCATACTCTTAAGGATCTTTACAGATGCAGAAGAAACAAAACGAGCAACAACATAAAATACATGAAGCACCAAAGTCAAGTTATGTTTGAAATATTATAAGGAGAGATGACAAGAAGTTATAACTCCAAGTAAACGCGAGAGTTCCATTTTTTAACTTTTTCTTTTCTTTCCTAGGGAGGGGAGAGGAGAGTTACGTCAGCTTTTGAAGGGAAAAAACAGCTATGTGATAAAACTGAGAATAAAAAAAAATCTACTAAGTGAATATTTATATGTATCTCCTATTAAGTGGTCTCCAAGATGAGTAACCAAATACAATAGTAAAATCAAGCCATTGCAAATTTTATTTCCAGTACTCCATGAAGATATCATCAAATAGCAACCAATTGTTTCTATTAAAAGATCAGGTGAAAAATAAATACCCATGATAGCAGCAAGGACAAAGCGATTATCTAGGCTCCAAATTATCATATTTACACCACGAGGAGTTGGAAGAATTCTCTGGCGTGGGCCCCCTCGTGGTGGTTGTGGAGGTATTGGCGGAGGTGGAAGTTTAAGATGATAAGCTTTAGACCAGCGGCCCACTTTACCCTGAACCAAGAAATAGAAGTATAAGTTCCTCTATAGAACAGGCATTAAAGAGAGAAGGGGTGGCCGAAATGATGAACTTAATTGATATTCAAATGAAGAAGGCCCAATAAAAATGCGGTGAACTGGTGAAGAGTGTAAATATTTATAGCCAATATAATTTACATGTGATCTACGAGATCTTGGAATCCAAATAATTGCACTGCCATCACGGGAACAGGTAACAATGTTATCGTGAGAAAACCTGGAACAAATCATTGACCACATCAGACATTAAAATAGGCTGTTATATTCTTCTTCAAAGGGTAATGTCTAACTAAAAATAGGAAGTTTAAGAAACCCCTTCCAACGCCTGTTCACCTTGCAGAATCTCAAAGAAGGGAGGGGAGGACCCACATGATGTCAAAAATAAAAGACAGGAAGAAAAAACCCACCAGGAGTTTCTAAATTTTGGAACACTCTCTTCCTTCAAGCTGTCTGCTGTAAAAAATCTTGACGAAGCAGAACAACCACTGCAATTTAAGGCAGTAAAATAAATGGAAACTAAAATCCTATTAATAAAAAATCTGAGCAATAGAGCATGATAAACAGACCTGAACTGCACATAATTGACATCATTCTCATGTCCAGCTAACACATCAATCTCATGATTTGGTTGGTCTGAATCATCTGTGTTGGGTTTACAAGCATTCCACACCTGCAAGTGATCAACAAAAATCAAATTCTACACTTAAACTTGCAGAATAACAAAAGAGAAGGTAAAGCAGGGCAAAAACTTGGAAGAATAAGAACCACCATAGCAAACATGCATAAAGTGTACCCTAGCTAAAGTGTCCGAGCTACCAGTGACAAAGACAGTTCCGTTGGCATTGAATGCACAACAAAAAATTTGATGGCTCTGTTGAACAGCAGCTGAAGATGAACCATTGTTCTTTCCTGCAACCATTTTGTATTTGCTTGTAAAATCTATTTACCAAGAAGGATCAAGATCACACATAAAAAGGTAACAAACCAGCTACAGAATCTGAAGGCCTTGGAACATATATCCGAGGACGGAATTCGGCATTCCTAGCATCCCATATCCTACATGTTCCATCATCAGATGACCTGCACAGGGTTGGGAAACACTACAATTTAATTTCAATGCAACAGTGACTATGTACCAAAAACTAACATAAATTGTATTATCAACCACAAAGAGGAGGATTCAATTAAAAGATTTACAAGAAAATCAATTGTGGAAATTAAGCAAATCAAAGTACCCAAAAACAATCATATAATCACCAAAATCATGAAGGAGAAACAAACCAAATTGCTGGTAATACCTATGAAATTTGAAAATATTACAAAGTACAGGTTCTGTGTGCAGCATGATTGGGAACTTAAACCTTGTATTATAAGACATTGTCGCGCCAACTTTTATTTATTTATTTTCTGGGGGGAAGGGGGAAAGATGACAGAATTTAGCATTATCGACAGCTAATACAAATAAAAGCAGAGGGCAGCAGGAATCAGTCTTACGATAGAAGCTGATATACAGAGCCTGGCCTAGGACTAAATGCAATGGCAGTAACAGCTCCAGTGTGTCCACGCAAAACAGAAATTGGCAGTCCATCTGGCAAGCGCCACTGGCAGCGAACAGGAAAGAAAATCACTACTATGAAATACAATTTTCTCAAGCACAAAATGAATAAAGAAGAAAGAATTAATAAGATGCAGGAAATGCTTACAACACGAATAATACAGTCATTTGAGGAGGATGCCACCATAATATTATTGGAACTGACAGCCAGGTCAGTTATGTCACCCTTTCATCCAAATAGAAAATAAGGTAGCATGTAACTAGAAGAAATCAAAAATAAATGACCAATAATAGCCAGATATGTGCATTAAAGCTCGTCAAATTCACCTCATGTCCACGGCAGCTGGCCAAGCAATACGCAGTCTCCATAGACCAAATTTTCACAAGACGATCATCAGAACCAGTAATAACATACCTCCCAGATCGATCAAATATTGCTGCAGAATTGGTATAAAGTCAAAAGAATCAAACTCAAATTCATGATCACAAGTAAAATCTTGTCAAGTTGGAGCTGTTTAAGTGAAAGGGGGCTAATGCTGAAAAACAAGTTCAAATACAGAAAGACAACAATAGAGTGCAATAGGTCATTTATGACAGTAGAGGCCACGTAAAAGCCAGAACCTCTCAAAAGCATGGGCAACAAATCTTTAATGAGCTCACATGTCTATCAATATAAGCTCTTCTCTGAAAGCTTGCCTGTTGGTTGACCTGCCCCTCTCTCTCTCCCTTTTTATTTGGATTTTTTTTATTGGGGGGGATCCAAAGCACATTGTACCAAGTTTAACTCAGCTATATGATTATTCTAAATATATATACATAGCTCAAATTGCAAATATGAAGACATAAAAAACATACCACAATAGACAGCATTCCGGTGCCCTCGTAACCTCTTGATATTTTGCATCTTCTGCACCATACTTGATGGTTTTGCAATGGCATAACATGCTGCACGAATAGATGGTGAACGATGATGTCTAGTGAAACCACCCCCAATTTCTCTTAAACCTAGCCCTCGAACCTGATCTGCATGCATATGAGGCCAACGCATGTGAACAGGCGGACATTTTACTTCACTTTTTCCTTCATTGCGATTATCTGAAAGGAGAAGACAACCAAAATTAAGAATAACTTCAAAGTTTAACTTTGTCAACACAGGGCAATCCCATAAAGGGAAATTTGTGGCAGAAAGAATTTCGTGAATAAAACGAGGAAGGATGAGCAAGAGGAATTCTTTTATAACCCAATGAAGATATAATATTCTCAAAAACTAAAAAAAAAAAAGGACTTCATCTTATTATTTTTTCCCTAATAACAAAAGGTAGATACATCTATTAGCATGAAGAGCTTAAAATGCTATAGTTCCAAGCGTAAGAAGCAAAGGAATGATTTCCCACGGCTGAAATAAAGCCACCTACAGCTCAAAAGAGAAAAGGGGCCTGTTCCCAAAAGAGTGGGGACATCAGCTGCATTTGGAGTGTGCCTCACATTTACGCCTTCCAATGGGGAGGGTGCACTTAATAACAACTGCTTCAAAAGCTTGACCAAGTGATCCATTTCAATGTGAGGATTCCTAGACAAGCATAAATGGCACAAGAAACAAGTCAAACTTTTTCAAGAGAAAGAAGGCTACATGTAACTCACAAATTGTCTATTACCTGCTTAGTTATAAGATAAGTTGCATGTAAAAGATAACGCAGTTACTGCTATCTGATATAGACGTCAAACCATCAACGTAAACAAAACCAAAATCTGACCACATACCTTTCCACCAACTGAGCGTAACTTAATGGAAATGACATGCCATCATCGTTTTCATGTCCACTATGAGCCCCTTTCCTTGAATACCAAGCGTGATACCTTCTGGGTAGAAGTTCGTTCTCAAGAAGTTCATTCAAAAACATTCCACATGTTCTTTTACAGGGGCTGGTTGAAAGGAAATGCATAATCAAAAAGTAAACTTCTCTGAGGTCAACATCTACATCACGCTTCTTAGAATGACGTGTCTCCAAGTTTGCAAGTTGAACTTTCTCTTGCACCTTAGAGGAAAAACTCAAAGGCTTCATTTTAACTTTAGGAGAATCACTGGAGGGAACATATTTCTGGAGAGCCATAACCTGCAGATTAAAACAACAAATTCAACAGAATTACACACTGAAGTTCTAACTGATCTGCATGTGGCCATAATACATAAAAATAAGAGCTCATTGACATGTATAACCACAATACATCTAGGTCCAACGCAAAACTACCATAAACTACCAACAAGTGAAGGACCCCAAGATCTCAGCACAAATACAAAATGCTAACCTCAAATGTGAACATATTTAAAAAAAAAAACCACTGAAGCAAACTCAGCACGCATTACAAACCAAAATTCAACAACTGGATTCTCTCAATCAAGATAATCACATTTATTGGAATTCTCAATCAAGATAATCAATTTATATTGAATTCCAAATCGAGAAGTCCAACAAAAAATGATACAGCATTGGAAAAATAACAAAAATACCTTAACAATGTACCACGTAAATTAACCAGAAGGGCAGTCACCGGAAACTCGAAAGTCCCTTCTACACATTTGAAAAATCCACAATGCAAACGCCTGCAAGAACAAGAACAAATAAAAAACCCTAAATTCAAATTGTTTTCACTGCTAACTATCAATAACCATCAATTCTTAACTCAAAAGAACACAAAAAAAGTGCCTAATTCGACATTCAGCCTGATACAAGCACAAAGAACTCCGCAGCGAAAACGAACTACAATGAAATAAAATTTGAAGAGAAAATAAAATAAAATAAAAATGGAAAAACGAGGAGTGTTATCTAGGTAGATACCTTGAATGGAGAAGATTCCTTTTGGAGTAAAAACGATGCGTTTTGGGAGGTTCAGTGTTATCTTCTTCAACTTGGAGGATTGAACGAGGGAATGCGGATCGACAGGAGAGAACAATCGCTGAATTTTGATTTTAAAATTAATGGAGAAAATGGAAGGAAATAGCGAGTGGGAAGCACGCGCGAGATGAAGAATTTTAGATTCTCGGAGGGAGCCTTGTGTGTGTTTTTCGTTGGGGTTTAGAGAGAGAAAGGGGATTCTTAAACGAAAGAGAACAAAAAAAGGCAAAGAGAGAGAGAGGTAGTAGAAAGAAGGAAGAAGAAAATCGGAGAATTCAACGCAGCGTTTTATATCTTTACGCTCGCTCTATCGCTCTTAAAAAATGGGCTTCGTGAGAAACAGAAGAAAAAAATAAAATAAAATAAAAAAGCGAATTATCGATAAGTGGGGCCTCCACGCGCGTGAACCGTCTTGTGTTGGACAAAAAGTCAGAGAACGGCGCCGTTTTGCCTCCGCTGGGTGCACCGCTCTGGTTGGCCTCTGGTTCGTTAATGTACGTCTGTTTGTACCTGCATCAAAGGATTTTTAATGCACGGCAAAACAAGCCCACGGGTGGGGCCTCACTCGCATCGGTTTTTGCTTTAATTGTAGTTTTATTCTTTATAAATAACTTCTTCATTTTTTCTACTTTTCAAATTAAAAAAATAAAAGTCGAAATTTGTACTACTTAAATTATTCAAAACATAAATTAAGCGAAAGAAAATAAGTTAAATATAAATTTAAATAATAAAAAGAATTAAATTATATCCATTTATATTTTTATTCTATACAATCAAATTTTCATTTTTTAAATTTATATTCATACAAATTCTTAATTTTAATAAAAAAATAATGATAGTCAAAGTATCATTTGATATTTTTTACTCAAGCCATGACCCATTTTCCATATCAACAGTCATTTGTTTACGTCATTTATCACATACATATTATATAAACAAAAAAAGGTTAACGGATATTACGATTTATATCTGTTACTTTTTTACTTGAGTTGATAATTTTTGTGATATGGATAAAGATTTAAAAAATTATTTTAATATAATAAAAAAATAAAATTTAATCTAGATGAATATAATTAAACAAATTTTAAAATACTTCAACTTAAATATAAAAGTAGACATTTTGACCCTTATTTTCTTTTCTTAGGCTAAAATTTATTAGGCTTAAGACAGACTAAAAGCAGTTAAAAGCATAGTAAAAGTATAGGTGTTAGTCAATTTTGGTGGCAAAATAGCATTTTCCTCATCCATTTGACTTTTGCTTTATTATTTTCCACACAGAAAAAGATTCACTTTTGTCATGTTGCATAATTGCATCTTTTGCTTTAAAGAAAAATTAATTTTTAAAAAAGCATACAATAAATTTTACTTTTGTTTTTTTAATAATTTTTTTGTGAAATTTGGTCTCAAATTAAGTGCAAATTTAGATTTTTCTTATTATAAAATCTTGGAAAGTCAGCATATGAAGAATAAATTTATGAAAAATTAATAAGATAAGATGCAATTAACAAAAATTATTTTCAATTACATTAAATAACAAATAATATATATTTTTTCTTAAGATATTGTCAAAAGTAAAAATCACTATTTATAGACTCTTAAGTGCATATGAACAGTGATTAGCATTATTATTATTATTATATTTAAACATGATAAATAAATATTATTCTGTTGTCTTACTTTTTTTTGTCTTATGTGAATTTGGTGTATATTAAAAAGGGCTTTGATATTTTATATTATAAGTTAAAATTTTTTATAAATATTGATTTACAATACTTTTTATCTTAAAAAATAAAGAATATATCATTTTGAGCTATTTAAAAAATAATAAATAAATAAAGAGACGGATGGAGTACTCGAAATGAGCCGGATCGGTTCTACACATATGTTGGGCCCAAAAATCTAAAATATCAATTTGAATAATAGGCCCATAGTGTTGTACCTAGTGAAGAAACAACTCGGGGGCCTCGAGCCTAGAAAGACTCGCTGGTCCTTCGGTGTTTTGCGGTTTTAGTTACGTTATGGGCTCAGAATGAGTCCCACTTTTTTGTTTTTGATCCATGTTTCATGAGCCAGTGTTGGGTTTTTAATGCTGAACTCCATTGTAAAGAAAGGTGGTCGAAGAACTCCGTGGATACCAACAGAAATGAAACGATGGGTTGTTTTTCATGTTTTAAGCAGATTGACTCCACAGCATTGTGCTTTCTAGGAGTTGTTTTCGGACAGTGTTACAAAAGAGATAGAGTTGAGGGAGATAACCCTGAATGAATTAGTTCTTCATAAGCAGGACATTTTCCTAATCGATAACTCATGATTGAATGCCAGGGATCAATTTCAGTGATGTGCTTCCTGGTCTAATCTTTCTGATCAGCTCTCAGATATCCCTTAGCTTCGATTTGAATAGTCTTTTTGGCATATGCAAGTTAAGATCACATCCATTGCTACAGTGAAGCCGCCGGCTGCAGTTGTTAATTAATAGTATAAGGACAATAACACTAATGAAAGTCGTTACAAGACCATATGGATCCCTTTATCAAGAAATCATTGGATGTTTTGTCACGTAACGTGGTTTTGGTCTTTAGACAAACCTGTGAATATATCTT
>NW_018397264.1:7493803-7609537 GCF_002168275.2 Theobroma umbraticum
CCACAACGTGGAATTCTTACCACTAAACTACAGCCACCTCATTGGAACTGAGATCCCTAATTAAAATTATTAAATGGTAACACAAATTAACTTGTTTATACCTCTTCATCCTAAGATATTCCATAATTAAAGTTTCTTTTTATCTTGTTTTGTTATATTTCTTTTTCAGTTTGATGGCTGCGAATGCTTCTCAATGTTAAGGTTCTTATACAAAATTATTTAGCTAGATTAGCATGCAATATTATTGTATTGTTATTTTATTAGTAAAGTTAGAATATGAATAAAATTAGGATTAATTTATATATATATAACATACGCAAATTTAGAAAAAGGAAAATATTGCAAGCTCTCTGTCTCTTTCCTTCACTTTCTGAAACCGACAAATCGAAAAGATATCGGAGAGACAAGATGGCGGCCAGCAACCACACCGTTTTACAGTTCAATGCGCCGTCAACGGTGAGCCTGTCGGCGAAGGTTGACCCTCTCGTCATATTCAACATCTGCGATTGCTACGTGAGGCGTCCCGACCAAGCCGAACGAGTCATCGGCACGCTCCTCGGCTCCGTCCTCCCTGACGGCACCGTCGATATCTGTAACTCCTTCGCCGTTCCTCACACCGAATCCTCGGAACAAGTTGCTTTGGATATAGAATACCATCATAATATGTTAGTCTCCCACCAAAAAGTGAATCCGAAAGAAGTCATTGTTGGATGGTATTCCGCTGGGCTTGGAGTCACGGGCGGTAGTGCATTAATCCATGATTTTTATTCCAGGGAAGTACCTAACCCTGTTCATCTGACAGTGGATACGGCATTTAGGAATGGAGAGGGTACCATAAAGGCTTATTTTTCTGTCAATTTAGCTCTTGGAGACCTACAGCTTGCTGCTCAATTCCAAGAAATTCCCCTTGATTTACGTATGCTGGAAGCTAAGCGACTTGGATTGGACATCCTCAAGACAACAGTAGTTGACAAACTGCCGAATGATTTGGAAGGAATGGAAGTCACAATGGAAAGACTATTGGCTTTGATAGATGATGTCTACAAATATGTTGATGATGTTGTGGAAGGGCGGGTTGCAGCGGATAACAGCATCGGTAGATTTATAGCAGATACAGCAGTGTCCCTACCTAAACTATCTCCTTCAGCCTTTGATAAGCTTGTTAATGACAGTCTGCAGGATCAGTTGCTGTTACTATACTTGTCAAGCATCATCAGGACACAACTCGGCTTAGCAGAAAAGTTGAACACAGCTGCTGATCAGATCTTGTAAACTTCTGTCCAAGCCATTTTGTTTCTTGCTCCAAGACAATCATACTTTGTGGGTTGTGGCCACTACTTTCCGAGAAAGTCGTGTAACACTTATTCGTGGTTTTGAGTCGGCAAAATTGCACTGTACCATTTTCCAAGAAGACTTAATGGGCATGTTCAAGTTTATATTATTAACAATCAGTTTTCTGTTCTTCTTTTATCAGATAAACCAAAACAAATTTGCTGACAACTGCAAGAAGTTTTCGACTAATAATTCATGTAATTTGTCCATTGATCTAAATATACCATTATCACTGTCACACCACCCAGTGTGCCAAGCTCCATTGAAAAAAATTCTGACAGATGTAAGTTAAGCAACCCAAATAATTTCAAAAGCAAGTTGGATGATGGACTGGATGCCATTACAGGCAAAGCTACCATAAAGTAGAACTATAAATTAGAGGATTGGGTTGCAACTATCCTACAAAATATGCCTGTAAAAGTTATATAAGTTGTGGGTGATACAGAAATCAAAACAAGAGCGATCATAGCTGTCTTATTGTTCTTATTCTTGACATTTTAATCTTACGGTCATTGCTAAGACAGAAAAGTTGCTTTTAGACTAGCAGGGAGGGCGGCAAGGAACTGGATATGCTGGATGGTACTGAAACTGTGGTAGTGGTGGTGGAGGAGGAGCAGGAGCGGGAGGATGACCGTAACACACACATGGTCCAACGGGCTGTCCGTATGCAGGTTCAGGAGGCTTGCGGAGGTACCTGCCAGGGTCACCTGTGGCTCGGTCCGAAGGATGTTTATGTGTGACCAAGTTGTGAACCCCTCGAGCAACTCCTTGCACAACACCTTCGGCGGCCGCCAAGGGATATATCACGCAACGATCAGCTACCCGGTGCAGCATGTCGAACCCATGTTCTACAGAGTCACTCACCTGATTCCTAACTCGGTTCCTCCTCATGGCCCTCTCTTTCTCGTTTCTCTTTGCTTTTTGAGGATTGACCGCGACCTTCATTCTTATAAAGAAGAGGTGAAAAGGAATAAAATAAAGTATGTGCTTGAAAGCAAAGCTATTCCTTATCAGGAATTTCTAACGGCTTATGATTATTCCGGACTAGTTCATCATGTAACATATGCTCTTAGTCATCAAAGGGCTAACATTTGCTAAAAGTTGTAATACATAACACATAACAAAAGATTGTAAAATGTAATAAAAAGTTGTAATATATAACAAAAAATGAGCATCCAAATATTTGATTTGTTAGTTAGTGTATAATTTTCTTTATTTATATATTCGAATCCTTAATTTAAAAAAATAACTAAAAATAATGCAGAAATATTTCTGAAATAACTCAAACTAGTTGGATGATGGACTTGATAATCTTGTACTAGTAATTCTATTAGCAATTCAAACCAGGACCTCTTAGCAGGAGGCATGTATATTACATCAGTTTGCACTGCAGCATATGACATTTGCTTATTTATAAGTATTTTAGTTACATAGCAGAGATCAATCATTGACCTCTGGATTTAATATTTCATTTTCAGATTGCAAGCTAAGGATCATGCACCACCAAAGTTGGCCAACACTTTGATTGCACCATTATTTTGATTGGTATTATACATTATAGTCCCCGTCCTTGATTAACATTCTGAATCTGTTAATTACCAGGACGCCCAGGGTGGTAACCATTAGAATCGGAGGAGGTCCAGGCAGATGTCCTGGACTGTTGCTTTTCATAGGAAAGATATCCTGGATTGCTCTGACATTGTGGTGGCGGCGGTCCTGGTGGTGGAGGAGGAGGCAGAGGATAACCATAATTGTATGCATATGGATAGGACTGCGCATATGCGGGTGGAGGGGCAGGTGCAGAATAGTAGGGTTAGGTGGGGGTGGGGGTGGGGGGTGCAGCATGGCCAGGCTTGCACTTTCTCTTTCGGTCTTCAGGATGTGTATCAGTGAGCCAGTTGAGAACTCCTCGAGCAACTCCATGGATAGCACCATCTACAGCTGCCAAAGGAAAGGTCACGGCATCAGCCACCCGGTGCATACTATCGAACCCATGTTCAATGCTGTCCCTCACCTGATTCTTGACATGAGCACTGCTACCTATAGTCATGGTTGCAGTGAGAAGCCTAAAACCAGCCTTTTTTTTTCCTGTCTTTTTGCTTTTGGGCGCTTGTCCACCACCCTAATGCACAAGGAGAGGATGGCATTTCTTTTTATAAGTGTAGAAAGGAGAATCACGTGTGTCAGCTTAAACGCCAAGTTTTTTTCTATTAATTATTACAAATTGGGGCAATTTAATCCTGATTGAGTCAGCAATATGTCGTCAGGCGTTTTCTGTCAGCAATTGAGAAGAGCAAACTGATGCCCCGGAATGGACCAGGGTACCTCTAGAAATCTAGAACCAACATGGGAAAGCCTTCTTTTCTTATAAAACGAAATCTTCATTCTTTTTTTTTTTGAAATATTGGAGTTTCATTGCAAAGGAGGATGGAAAAATCCCTTTCAAAAAACATCAGTAAAGAACCAGTGATTTATGGGCTATACCTGAGCACAAAAAGCAGATATATTCACCAAATCATACTCATAGCTACCCACAAAAATTTACTATACAAAAATCGGATAACTATACACCTCTCATGACTGATATATATACAATCATGCCTATACAAAATACATCAAATCATAGCAGCAGAACAAAATAGAACTCGACCCTTCCTACCCTTAAAGACCCACAAAAGCTTTAACAGACAATCAAGTAGCACAAAGATCACCAATTCAAGAGCAGAACATCACGCACCCGTTACAGATCACAAGACATTCAATATTCATCTAGCAGAGTTTCCTCACCAGTTCATATACGCCAGAAGATCCTGCTGCTATTAACCTCCTTTAACCAATTTTTCAGTAACTTTTTTCTGAAATTTCATTGAATTAACTCTCGAGGAGCAAAGCGAGTTGATCTTGGTCTGTTATGCTTTGAAGTGAGGATACATCATAGGGTCATCTCCGTCGTAATTGTACATTCGACAAAAAAATTCCACCTTTCCCAGAAGTAAACAAAAGCATGACCAATGTAGATACCGTTCACCTTCATCCATACAACCCCAATCATCACAACAGCTTCCTCAGTCGCCACACTTACCCACAGTACCCGATTCTCAGAAAAGTCTCGACTCCAAAAGTAAAGAGAATTTTCCATATTACCTGGGTTCCTTCCTCACTTTAACAATGGCACCGAAGGTTGAGGCCTATTCCAGCACAGACACCAGGTCCTCTATGCGTTGAATCCCAACTTTTGCAAGTCGATCTGCCAGTTTGTTATTCTCTCTAAAAGTGTACCTCACTTCCTATCTTCGTACATCATTTTTCAATCGTTCAATATGAAGAACCCACTTTCTTAATCTCCAGGGTGCTTCCAAAGGTTTGTTCACCCATTTAACAGCATTACATGAGTCACTCTCAATTATCAGACTGTGTGATTGATTCCATTTGAATGGAATAAACAACAAGAAAGCTTCCCGAATTGCTCTAATTTCAACAAGGTTTGAATCTCCTATGCCTATAGCTTTCGAGAAAATGATCTTAACATGTCCGTGCTCATCCCTCATTGCTCCCCCAATCCCAGTCTCTCTTGGGCATCCTTTGGCTGCCCATCAACATTAAACTTCATTTCTCCCTGAGCTGTTTGCACCACCCCTCAACCTTCCTACCATGTTCCACATTTACTAAATTAGCTCCAAATTGGGGGAACCTGTAGGTGTCTATAATCTCACCATACTTCATAGGCCACTTCGCTTTGGCCTAGATGGCTACCCTCAATTTACTAATTTTATAAGCTTGATTCGAATCGCAAGCTATGCCTTTGAACACAACTTCATTCTTTTGCAGCCATAAAGACCATGAAACTACATAGAAAGTCATTTTCCAAATCTGTCTCTCCCTTTTTGTTATTGCAACCTCATTCCATGTGTGTTGAAAAAATTCATTACATTAGCAGGGACCACCCAATATGCTCCCCAATCTTCACTCCATTTTGCCCAAACCTTCCATACTTCTGAATAGTGAAGAAATAAATGCCTCATAGTCTCTTGCTCCCTATGACACAAGAACACTTCCAGCTACCTCATTGTTAATTAATCCTCTTCGTAGTAATTCGTACTTGACTGTCACCTTTTCATGGATTATGTGTCAACAAAACACTTCAATTCGATACGGTGCTAAATTCGACCATATTCTCTTCCGAAATCTTCATTCTTGTTTGCAATTTGCTGCATAATTCGTTGGTCTAGATCTTCGAAGCTTCTTGGTCTTTTTTATTTTCCTTTCCATCATTCTCCATACTATCTCATTCTTTCTTCTTAGAGGGTAGCAAGAAATAAGAATTTGACAATTGACATCTGTCTTGGAAATTAATTTTCATGGAACCCTGCACTGCAATGGTATGCATGAGATGAAAGCTCAAGTTATAACCCTTCTCTCCCAACACCTTGACAATGGGAAAGAAAAGTAGAACATTAGAATAGTTCTAGCTGCATGCTCCTCAAGCTAATGTTTGCAAAGCTGCTTCCATTTTCCACAATTACTTATTCAGATTACATATTGTGAACTAAACATTATGTTAGCAGATAAATCTGCAGTAGGCTTAATAACAAAAGGAGCATAATGCAGTTTAATTAGTTTTAAGATTGTTCTATTGCAGCTTTTGAGAACTGGTCCCGAATCTTAGCAGCCCCATGAGTAAACTTTTTCAATTCTTGCATACTGCTTTTATCTTTCATTTTCCTTGGTGTGGAAGCATAAAGCAACTCAAAATGAACAGAATTTTCTTCCGTCAAATCAAAAGTTAGTTAGATTAGCATCGAAGACCCAAATCTTATCCTGTTAATGGGTACAAATTCAGCTGTGTGATCTGTTCAAGTTGCTTGTCATTTACTCAGGCTTCATGGTCACATATGTAAAACATATAAAGATTCTGTTAGACTAGAATTCATCCTTGCAATGTGAAAAGGAGCAGAAAAAGTTAATTTAGGTTCTGTTAGACTAGAATTCATCCTTGCAATATGAAAAGGAGCAGAAAAAGTTAATTCAAAATACTAGTGCGTTCCCTTTAATGAAACTTGCAGAAAATCCTTATCTATTGCAGATGAAGAGGACCTGATAAAGTAATGCTGACAGGATGAGGAATGTGCCCAATTGGTAGTAACAAAGAAGCTATACTTTGAAGCAGATGTATTATTCTTGTTCCAGAACTGATAAAACAACATGTGATTCCATATGTCAATCAAGTCATGCATGCCCCCCGTCTCCCCCAAAAGCAAAGAAAGTAAGAATGAAAAAGAAAGGGGGGGAAGGTTTAGCCTGGATATACAGTTCTGGCCTCCCCTCTTCCCACTGCAACAATGGTCATCTGGCAACCAAAAGATATAAAGTGCTAAGGATGTGGAACTGGCCATAATACTGATTTGCAGTCAACTGTCAAAGTGGGCAACCTTGGTGCTGCCTGATCAAGGATGCATGCTAGCTAGCTACTCAAACTTCAACTATATCTGCTTATGCAATGGCCATATTTTAATAAGTGTTCCATGAGCAACTGAACTGTGGGTTTTACGCCTCTTTTTGTAGAATCTACTGTACAAATAACTTTAACTATAAGACTGAACGGCAAAACGCTTCTATTCAATAGTATGAAAATAGATACATGGTGCAAAATTCCAGAAAAGATTTCTGTTTCTTTGACTAAAACATATCTAACCCATCAAGCAGAACTGCTGGGTCGAGTTTCTTATGAGGTTATCACAATTTCCTCAATTTATAGTATTATCTATTAACAACATTGGTGGACTCTCATCTATGCAATCTCCACATACTGTAGTGTCCTTGGTGGGGCTGCATGTTACTATTGGAGCATGACGACTGACATTTTTTTGGGGGGAGTACATGACAAATGACATCATCATCACAAATTGGGTACGGCTGTTTCGCATTAAGCTTCGTCACAAAGATAGATCCAAGCTAGCTAGATGAGTTTTTAAAGTCAAAAATGCATGATTCCACCCTTGGCTCTAAGCGGTGGTCACAGCACTGCGACCACTAGAATGGATATATATAAGTACCAGTTTATAACTATGACAGAAAGTTATGAATGATTTCAAATAAAACTTAAGTTGGTATGAATTAAAGATGTTGCAGATGAGATAGGTTTGAACTGAGAATTTCTTTTCTGCATAAAAATTCTTCCATTTCATAGTCATTTCAGGAAAAAATTGTGTTACGTTACATGGGAGTGAGACGAAAAGGAAGCCTCTAGCTGCTTGGCTGAGCGGCCAAAGGAATGCAGAGACGTAAATGCATAAACTATCTTTACACAAATCGGGACAAACATGGTGCTCTTACGTACATGTGGGACCATGGAGATTAACTATGTAAGAATATCTTCAAAAGCATTGACGTTTATAAACAAATAAAATCTTAATTCGGGTTGCGATTAGACCAAAGTTTGCAGACAAATTTAGCTGAAAAAGGCCACGCAGGACCACCTTTGCCTTTAGTCTAAAAAAGCAGCTAACTAGCTAAGGACATGAAGGAAAAAAAAGGTGGGTGGGAAGTCACAACAAAAGAAGAAAAATACTGGAAATGTGAGTGGATAATGATAAAGAAGCTTTAGGTAAGAAAAACGAATTCCCTTAAGAAACATACATGGATTCCTGTGAGTACCCCTTTCTATGAGGACCCTCGAATGAAGTTAAATATTGACATTGATCACTGAATAAGTAATGTAAAGTTATGTAAAAGATGTTAAATGAATATGAAGTGAGACCAAAGATTTTTATTTAGATATCAAGCACGATAGAAATTTTTATTCTGATTAGTATTGACTTTTATTGTTTTAGATAAGGACAATAAGAATTAAAACAAAATAGAAAGGTAAGAATTGTTAGTTGCCTTATCTGATAGTACTGCAAATTTTTTATTGACAGCTGCACCGAGAAATGAAGTCTTAGGCTTTGTTTAGAGAGGAGAAGAGATGGAAACAATGGGCAAATTAGGAGGGGAGATGGTTATGTAAAACAAAGGGAACCTTGGGCATAATAGAAGCTCAAACGGTGATTCAGCCTTTAGATTTAACACGAGAATTAGGTGAAAAACGGTGGGGTGAAAAAGGATCCTTGGACTTTTGTAAGGAAAGACAGACACAGCCTCATGCTAAGCAATCTTTACCGTCCCAGAAAGCAGGGGAAAGCATGAGATGGATGGTGCCATGGAAGAAATTTGCAACTGATCAGTCCTTAATCTAGAGAAATTAAAGAACAGTCAAAACCAGCTGTGACAAAAAAAATATCGTTGATCATGTGATTAACAACTTTGCAGCATACGTTGTCTTTGACCAATGGCAAATATAGAAATGGAACTGTCAACTGGATTAACACACGTTTCTCCACCATTCACCAACCCCACATGGAAGATTCCTTCAAGCTTCATGTTCATAATCCTTGATTGATAAGAGGATAAACCCTCCTTTTATTTTTTCTATTTTAATATTGTTTCAAGATGAACCCTTTGTCTTTATATATCCCCCTCTGGAAGCCCTGAATTCTCCACTTCTCAACTCTTCGACAGCTTTCTTCTCCTTATCTTCAGCCCTTTTAAGTCCTCTAATCACAACCCTCTCTTTTGTTTCTCAGCCCGAGATTTTTGTTCTGTTTTTCGTTATGGTTCTGCCTTTTTATCAATAAAATTTTTCTTCATAAGACTTATGATATGAACTGCCTTTCTTCATTCTCACAGATTCTTTTCTTCCATTCAGTGTCTGTTGTCATTCTTCATTGGTTTTACGTCTTCTCAATAATTTTGGTTTGATTTTTCCTTTTTTATTGTCATTATTTTTTGTTTTCTTTTGGCTGTAAGGAATTCTAGTTTGATTTTACCCGAGTTTTACTAGTTCTTGAAGGTACTGTATTACCTTTGCTATCCTAAATTCCAAGGCTGCTGTTATTCTAATTCTACCCCAAGAAGATGTCGAATCCCTTCCCACAGAGGAGCTCGGGGTCTGAGGCAGATGCTCGCTGCATGGCCATGGATGAAAAGAAGAGAAAGAGGATGCTATCAAACCGAGAATCTGCAAGACGATCACGAATGAAGAAGCAAAAGCTGTTGGAGGACTTGGTCGGAGAGGTTGCTTCTTTGAATGTGGAGATACGCAAGAATGCCGACAATTATGAAATTTTAATGCAAAAGACTCTTGTTCTGGAGTCAGAAAACAATCTCCTGAAGGCCCAAAAGTTGGAGTTGGCTCAATATTTAAGGAATCTGGAAGTGATGCAAACTCACATGGACCTGTTGCAAATGAACTTGATGCAATCTGGAAGCTTTTCTGATCAAACTGCTGACATCAGGGAACCCCACTTGGATTCTTGGCAGTGTCATGGTTCTGGTCAGCCCATCATGGCCTCTGTTGGGATGTTCAACTATTAAATTTTGTTCCAAGACTTTGGATTTCTCATGTACGAAATGACTAGATTCAATTGGTTTTCTAGTCTGGTATTTTTGCAGTTTGTACATACATGAAATAAAACCTTGCTTCCAGTGTTTCTTTACAGTTCTTCAAAATTGTTTGGTCTGTATTTCCCTTGAAGGAACCCTTGGTGCATACCTACATCATATGGATTTGATTTCTACATATCTATCAAATCATTTTCTTTTTCGTGAACCGAATTTCAAAGCAATAAAAAAACAATTCCTACAAGATAAGGCCGTTCATGGTTATCTTCTTCTCCCACTATTCTTTTTGTTTTCTTCTCCATTTTCCTTGCACAAACAATGCGATGCAGGTCAAATTTTTCATGCTATCAATCTACAACTATATATTGAAGAACAAGAACAGCCATTTTCCTATTATATTTTGCTTGCGAAATTTCTTCAGGTCTCTTCAGGGATTCATTTCATATTCCGTAATCCAAAAACAAACAGGATTTTCGTAGGCTTCCTCTGCTCGGAATGGCCTCCCTGCCTCAAATGATAATTTTCAAGGTGAGAATGAGGAACAAGATAGCAAACAATTCATTGATTAACACATTGAAGATACAGCATAAAACTATACAGACATTGTTTTAACATATTTTCCAGTGCTATACTGTTTATAATATTGTGCAATCTCATAGATTGAACAAGCTAACTCTATGCTTTTCTACGCTAAGGAAAAGTCATAATTGGCAGATGAGGAAAGAGGGCAACCTACTCAAATCATATCAGGTTCATAAAGTTGAGGTTCCCCCATGGCTTATATTCCAAAAATCAACCTCATGTTCAAGAACACGCAAGAATGTCACTTCGGCTTTTGTGATCACATCATCAGAAGCCTTCTCTAGCTGTCGATCAGCAATTTTTCTAAGAGCATTGCAGTACTGACCAAAACCTTCATTGCCCCATCTTTGGCAAGTTTCCTGAAGCTCAGGGGGGGTTTTAGTTCCATCTTCCAGGCAGTGGGCAAAACTCTCTTGATAGACAGCTTCAATCGCCCAAAAAGCTGTGATTGCAACAGTATATTCAACTTCTGGGCTCATTAAGCTCTCAAGAAATCTGCAATATCAAATAAAAAATGTGTCTGCTTCTATATTGTAACTCAAGACTATGGAATCATGTCCGATGATCAATAATACAATTTCCAAGAGCCTATTTAAGATGTCTTTGTGCATTAAAAGGAGAAAGTTTTAATAGAGAATTTAGACTAGAACTTCAATTAAATCACTCCTTTTCCAAACTCTATAATAATAATTCTATCTAATTGATCTACATGAACCAGGATCTACCATTTTGATTCTTAACCTCAATATATAGCACACCCCAGGTAAAGGTAACACATAAATGCCAAGAACATATATGCACAGCTCAATGCACATCTCTCTGATGCTACAACTTTAACATGGGCTTAATGGCAGCAACGAAAAAACTAAATAAGACGTTATCTCCTCTCAACTTTCAATTCAACTTTTGCAAAAGATAATGTCCATTCCATTAATCTTCCAAATCAATTATATCAAGCTTCAATATATCTTCAAAGATCTGAATTGTTCTTTCATATTGACCATCAGTTTGAGGAAGCAAGAAATTACCGGATTCAATCAAGAAAACATTTCTACCTGGAAATGATCCCAAAGATGAACAGTAGAACACATATATCCATTGGATGAAGGATCACTAGGACTCTGTCGAAGGGGCTTAGTTAGGCCAAGAAGTTGACACCTAGAAATGAGCAGAAACCCATATTCAAGAAAATACTCCTTAAACTCGTTCTAAATTGTACTTTAGACCTCCTAAACTTTGGAATTCATGATTTAGCAACTCAAACAAAGTCATCAGATTGTCCATTAACACACATTTCCATGAGCTATAAAGGCACTAAAATGAAATAATTCCAGAGTAATCACAAGCAAAAACTTTTAGTAAACACCGTGTATATAAAATGATTACCGGCAGTAATTTTGATTGGCCTTCTGAGGAACAATATCAGAGAGCTGAACGCCCCACTTGGAAGCTTCTTTCTTGAACCATGCAATCTCATCATTTAGAGCAGCCATACCTCCCAATATCACTTCCACATCATTACTACTATTATCTGATCCCTTGCAAGCTTTACTCAACACACTTGCTACAAACGGCACAAACGATCTAACAAATACGTAATCCTGCCCCTGAAGTTTTATTTTTTTAAAAAAATTTGGGACCAAGTTAGTTCATATTATAAAGCATCAAATTGGATTCAAAGCAATCAATTTTCCTCTAAAGAAACAACTTTCAATAGAGCTAGCATAGTAATTATGCCTAAATGTTAACAAATTGCTACAAACAGATTATCAAGAATAAAGAATCAGAAAAATACCAGCCATGTTTTGAAAGACGAAAGATCAATGTTCCCATCTCGAATGCTGCGGATGAAAGGGTGTCTAGTAGCTCCAACGTACAACAACCGGTGATTCCTCAGCCATGTCTCAGTCATCAAGGTCTTGCCCATTTCTTCCCCTCTCTTCCCCTCCATTTTTTTCCGCTTAACTTTTGGCTTTGTGTCCCAGAACGAGCTTCCAAGTTCCTAGGTAAAGAAATCTCTTCTCTTCACTGCCGCCTGCTTCTCTGTACTGACTACTGTTCCCACAAATGTCAAACATGCAAGGCAAATGCTTTCGCACGCGTCAACTTCGAGGTGCACCTGTTAGCATCCTGGCCGTGATGTTGGGCCGCGCTGGCCTGCTGGGGCTGGAGGAGTTGCCTTGAGAGACACATGCACTTACATAATGCGGTGACAGTCCCTGGAAAAGTCTAGTTTCATGGGCTTATATTTTGGGAAATAATTTGGTCTGATTACCAGTCAACAGCCAGGCCCGTAACTTTAGAAAAATTGGGAAATGTTGGGCCTAGTGTGGGAAAAGCTTGGTCGAAGTATAGCCAGGATCAGAACTTAAAAAACTTGAGTCTAACAGATGGATAGAAAGGTGAAATGAAGAAAACTTATTCATTCAATTCAGTAAATAAATTATGTGTTTAGAATAAGCTAGGTAACTTATCGAAGATCAAATGAAATTTATTTTAATCACAAAATATATGGCATTGCTTTTGTTTCTGGGCAATCAAAAATGGCATTTATTTTCAGATTGGTTGATTTATGAAACCAAATTTTGGGGCTTTATAACTTAACAGCAGAAATGTGCAGGAAAGGGCTTGGGACAGATAGAATATGATGTTAGGTTTGGTCATGGAGGTTAAGCTACCATTGGTTTCTGCTGATCCTAGTGAAAAGATAGTACTCTGCCGCCACCAGCACTCAAGCAAGACTAAAAACCAGTATCCAATGATAGGTTAAGGGAAGTGGAATGCAAAAGCATCATGTGGAAAGCAGACAGCTCAAAAACAACTATGATTAGATTAGACACTGAATAGATTTACAACCATTCAAATCGGAATAGAAAATTACAAGAAAAAAGCAGAAGCAAGAGGAAGAACCACATGGATTGCAAATTGAGAGGGATAGCTTCTGTGACAACATGGAATGTCGACATTATGTACTCATAGGGTTGACGGATGCAATGGCCCTTTTCTATGTTGATTAGTGGAAAAGTACTACTATAACAATATTCCACCCTCTTCCCTCGGCTGATGCTGCTGCATTGCCTTGAACTTTACTGGCTGCTTCACATCGGTTATCCACAGTAAAATTGTTTTGCTATAGTTTTATGTTGTAACTAAGCAAACAGATGAAGATATGCCTAATCATTCTTTCTGTTTTCCCTTTATGCTGGATTAAAGTAGGCGGTGTCAGGTTTGGAATGTTTAGAACTTTAGTGCAGAGTGGCTAAATAGTTGGTTTTCCATCAATCTGTGATTGACAGGTACATTCTAATTAGTGACAAGAGGAGTCAGACTCAAACCCCCCCAAAGAAAAGCACCCTGTACGGGGATAGAATGCATTTTAGAGGTCATGCAGGCCTCAATCCTCATAGTGACTAATGACGGTGATCATGACTTTACAATGACCTTTGGCTTTCACTTAGCTCCTCTTAATGTAAAAAAAACTTGCTATCGTGTCTTCTGCCGTACTCTTGAAGAACTGTTGCTTCTGATATTCTAGCTAAAAACCAAAACAACCTTTCACTGACCTCTATGAAGTATTTTAAGTTTTAAGCATATTTTAAATCCAACTTTTCTGTAACAGAATCTGGTTTCTTTTTCATTTTTTTCCCTTTTTCCCAGCACTCTCCAATGGGGTTCAGGGGTAGCCATTGTGATTCGCCTCATGCTACAATCTTGTATGAGTTAATGGTTTTTTGCATTACAATCTGCAATTTTATAATTGGCTAATGATGCAATGGAGATTAAATCACCTCTTCAGAGAAGATAAAGCCTCCCCATATGCATATATAAGTCTTCAAAGGAGACTGCCATTGGCTTAGCAGGAGTGTATTGCTTCTTCCTGGATACTCCCTAAAATCTTATAGTGACATTATGGAATCTCATCAGGAGCCACTGGTAGCTAATATCACCAATCTCTATGAGAAAATTTCAATGTTAGTAGACCTAAGTCCGTCCAACCATGTCAACACCCTCTTCACCAAACTTGTGCTTACATGTCTGTCCCCAAGTGACATTGATATCACTAAGTTGAGTGAAAGAGTTCAAGAAATGAGATCCAGGCTAATTAAGGTTTGTGGGGAAGCTGAGGGAATCTTAGAGGGGCATTTCTCTACCTTCATAGGATCTCATGCAAATCCACTTGACCATATCAGTATCTTCCCTTACTATTCCAATTACCTCAAACTGACTCATCTGGAATTTTCCATGCTGCAAAAAGAGTGCACCACACTTCCTAACCAAGTGGCTTTTATAGGCTCCGGTCCCCTCCCTCTCACTTCTATCATCTTGGCTACCAAACATCTAATTTCTACCTCCTTCCATAACTATGATATCGATCCATCTGCAAATGCCAAAGCCTCTCAGTTGGTTTCCTCGGATCCTGACTTATCAAAACGAATGTTTTTCCACACTGCTGATGTTATGAACGTGTCAAGTGGCTTAAAGGAATATGAAGTTATTTTCTTGGCGGCTCTAGTAGGTATGCACAAGGAGGAGAAGGCTCATGTAATACGTCACTTGGCTGAGTACATGGCTCCAGGAGCTTTTCTGTTGCTAAGAAGTGCACAAGGAGCTCGAGCATTCTTATATCCTGTCATTGATCCTTGTGATCTTCAAGGCTTTGAAGTTCTTTCAGTGTTTCATCCAACTGATGAGGTCATAAATTCAGTAATCATCGCACGCAAATATCCAAGGCCTATTCTCTCATGGAATCAAGAAGTGGACTCTACCACCTTACCTAGCAAATGCTCTGATATGCCATGCTTCAATCCTCTAAACCATGGAAACATAATAGAAGAATTAGCCATTGATGAGCAACTTTTGTGAATCCCCTCCCTGTCTATGTTCAAAAGGGAAAAACTTACGTGAAAATGGGTCCTTGAGCTCTTTCCTTTTTTGTTTTTAATAATCTTTGAGCTCATTTTGATTGCAGACTTGACTTATGTACTTCCTCAATGATTGCACAATAAAATGGTTCTCCTTTGTCCTAATCAATTTTCCCCCATAAGCCATAGCTGAGAAAAATATGATCTCTGTTTATAGTATTGGGTTGAAATTAGGATAAGTGATTATTGTCAACCAATGCATGCACATATTATCCTCCCAGCAAGGATTTCTTTTATAACTTGTATAACCAGCAAATAAAGTGAACTCCAGGAAAACACATTCCTTCTCACCTTGTTTTAAAGGAAGAGGGAACTGTGACTGTGAATCAGAACAGGTTTTCGGATTTATGATTTTCTCAAGATAATATATCAAAACATTTGCAGTTTAAGCTACAGAGCTGGGTCACTGAGAGATTTACGTTTTACATTACAATTCCTTCTTGGCTTGCTTTGTTCAAATAATTTCCAAGTGGAAAGAGAAAGAATTGGCGTCCCTTTCCAGTTGACAACTAGGGACTTCCCATTCCTGCAACATGTGCAAGTATTTCCAGGAGCAAACTGTGTGGCCACCAAATGTGCTTGATACAAAGATGATGAACTTAACTCCACTTCGACCAGCCCCAAATTCGTCAAACTGGTTCTCCAGGCTTCAATTTTCATGTCCTGGAAAATCCTATCTTCATCCTCTGCTGCAACAGTATTTCGGATCTCTAGACCCAAGTATGCAGCCTCCAAAATCGTCCTGTTTTGATCACACCGATCAAAACAATCTTCGAGGCAATCAAAATATGTAGTATAGAAAGACAATGCTTCAGAAAAGCGTTCCATGAAAATCGGAGATGTGTGATCGGCCTCAAATTCTGTGATAACTACAATGCATGGATTGAGGTTCTTAACCACTCTTATTATAGATTCCAAGCAATCAGATTGTGTTAAAGTATGTCTCAGCAGAAATCGGGAGCTGACAACTACAGCTTCATCATCATTTGACTCAAACATATCTTCACTGATGTCTTTAAGGTCCGTCACCATGACAGTGTTAAACAAAAAGGGTATGTTTAATGCTTCAGCAAAACGGGCCAGCCTTTTACCAGTCTCTTTCATCTTTGTCTGTGATGTTGTCCCAACAGCAGTTACTTTTAGAAGCTCAATTGGGCATTCATCACGAGTTGCAAGAGCTTGCATCAAGGCTGTGCATTGTGCTCCACTTCTAATTGCAAGGTCAATGAAATGAACCTTCTTTGCTGAGGCTACATTTTCTATGATTGCTTGGAGTCCAGCAAACTGTGTAACCTGAATGAAGGGAAGTTTTAGGGAACATGTAATGAGAGCAGGGTTCAAACTCACCATTGTCTCATCTGGATGCGATAGTTCTCCTCCCCTGCTTTCCCCAGCCTTTGATGTGGTTGCCCCAGTTTCTCCATCAATCTTCTCACGAAGAGCCTTACTGAAATAATGCACCACTCTTTGTATTGAACTTCCAGCATTGGAAGACAAGAAATCACACAAGTTTAGGAACTTTCGTGCATGATCAAACTGTCGGCTGTCAACCTTGTCAGCAGAAGCTAGCAGAAGAATTGCAAGCTCTACGTCTTTTATCTCATCACCAGAAAGATTAAAGCAACCATCATTGAAGAATTTGTTCAGCACAGAGAGATCAAACCATTCCAGGAAAGCAATTTTATTGAAACTTGCTCTTGCAATTTTGATAAGATTGGCAGCTGATAATCCATGGATAGAAGCCATGATTGAAGTCTAAAACATTAAGAGTTGGCTTATGATTTTTCTAAGACATGCACATTCCTTCTTTAGTTCATTGATATCTGAATCATGCCACAGATATGGTTCAGATTGAAGGAATTCCAAGGCCCTTAACATCACAACGCTTCATTTATCTCTTCCAGATCCTCAAAAGATAATGACAACTCTAACCATGCCATTAGAAGAAGGAATATGAAAGAATCAAACAAGGGAGGAAAAAAAAAAGGAAAGAACAATACCAAAAACTTGAACTCCAATATGCCCTTTTACAACCAGGAGTGAGATTGCCTTCTTATTGTATAAGCCAGTTTTATCTAACATAACAACATACAGCTGGTTATGAAGGCAACTCTTTAGAATTTTTGGAATTTTTTGATTTCTTGCTGAGGAATCCTATTCCAACCACATGCAGTCAATGAGATCCATAAGATGCCGAGATAAGCAGTAGGCGTTTAATGCAAGGCTAGCTATGATGGTATGAATCATTCTGAAAATTTGGTTTTGGATACATAGGCAATAATACATGGAGTAAACTAACATTGTTTGACTTATTAATTCGGCTAGGAATCTTTAGCCGGCCATAATACATGGACTAAATTAACAGAAAGAATGTTTTCACTTGAAATTGAATATAAAGCCGGCAATGCAAGCTTCATGAAAGGAAAATACATGTAAAGCAACAAAACAAAAGTTTCCAAAGGGGAAAAAGAACTTCAGGCGCATTGGCAAGGCTGGAAATGGTGGACAGGCATGTCTGTTGAACTCAAGCTTTGAACTGGTGATGTTCATATAGCAGTACTGATCTATAGAAGCATATAGCAATAAGATATCATTTCACCTAGTCAAATCATTCCCATACCTGGTTCATATGCCAGGTTTGGGATGTCTTTCGACATCTGACAACTAAACAGCTAAATAGTATTGATTCCGGAAAATGAATCTTGGTATGTTTACTTGGCATGGAAGTTAATGGTCTTCAGAAAATGCATTGACCTCTTGCCTGCCTCTGTATGAATTTTCAGATTTAAGCCTTAGAAAGTCAAGGGCCATTCATATGTATTTCTGTAGATTAAGGGCCGGGAGGGGTTTCTATTGATCCATAAAATCCTGCAATAGGATTCGCCATTGCTGGTCATTTCAAGACCTGATATACAGATAATCCATTAATTTGATAACTATATTCAGATAGACAGTGTTTGATATTACAATAAGCACTACGAAATTTTTAATAAGCACAAACATAGAGCTTTTAGTTTTCACTTATGTCAAAAACTGCAACTGTCAAACAAAAACAACAAAGAACAGAAAAGTCACAACTCAAAGCAGACTAGAATCTCTATCTTCACATGTGGAAAAAGACGAAAAATAAAATATCTTAAGCAAGACCAGGAGATAAAACTACCGTCTTATTCACTGTTGATTATCATCCCATGGACTATCACAGTTGAACAGTTGAATGGAAGCAGAAAGCCTAGACAGTGGTCATGTTAAGACATTATATCCACCGTTTAAAAGAACTTCCAAACAGAAAGAGAATGCAGCGGTGTTTCCTTCCATCCAACAAGTAGGCATTTCCCATTCACATGAAGTGTACAGGAACTCCCACAAGAAAAATTTTTGCGAATAAGGTCTGCTTGGTACAGGGATGCCATGCTTAATTCTACCTCCTCCATTCCATATCGAACAAAGAATGCTCTCCAAACATCAAAGTTCACATGTCGTACCTTCCTGTCCTCTCCTTCAGCAGCTACCATGTTCTTAATTCCTTCACTAAAAAACACTGATTCTATGATCTCTCTATTTTTATAATTCTGTTTCATGCAAGTTGCGATGCAATCAAAGTATGCACTGAAGAAGAAAAGAACTTCAATGAAACGGTTCACAAAGATTGGTGAGTTATGGTTGGCCTCAATTTCAGATACCACCATTAAACGAGGATTGATGACTCTGACCACTCTCATTATATTTTCAAGCCGGTTTGGCATTGCAATCATGCCCCTAAAAGCATGCGCAGCATAGACAGCAACCGCTTCTTCAGCATCAAGTTCAAAGAGATCTTCTTTAAGATCTAACATGTCTGGGACCATGATAATCTTAAAAGCAAAGGGTATGCCCAAGCTTTGGGCAAAACTTGACAGCCTCTTACCTGTTTCCTCCATTAAATGTTTTGCATTAGTTGCGGGAGCAGTTATTTTCAGGAGCTCAAGAGGGCATTCAAATCGAGATGCAAGAGCTTGCATTAAGACTGTCCATTGCACCCCATTTCTGATAGCAAGATCAATAATGTGAATCCTCTTTGCCTCAGCCACATTTTCCACAATGGCCTGGATCCCAGTAAATTGTGTAATCTGGCAAAAGGGCAATTGTCCATGACATGCCAATGCAGTGGGGTTCAGGTTCATCATTGCTTCATCCAAATTAAACAGCGGTTTCCTTCTTAAACCCTTTGATGAAGCGCTTCCTGTCTCTCTTTCAATCTTCTCTCGAAGAGCTTCAGTGAAATAGTAGACCGATCGCTGAACTGGATTTCCAGTTTTGAAGGTCATGTAATCACATTGTTTCAGCAATCTGCTAGCGCAGTCATATTGTTGATAGGCTACTTTCTCTGCAGCAGCTAGAAGGAGCATAGCAAGCTCCACATCTTTTATCTCCTGATCAGAAAGTCCAGAGAAAGAAAGATTAAAAGGATGGCCAAGCATGGAGATACTATCAATAGTTTGACAAGATGATTGGATAAGCATCTCTCCAGCAACCCTCATGATTTCTTCAGTTGATAATTTCCTGTCTTCCTCCTTTGTGAGCACAGTTATGTCATTGGCTCCCTCAATTCTTCTTTCCCCATTCAATCGTTTGAATCCACTACCATAGTTGTTCAGCAGCCCAAGCGAGGCCAAGGAAAAAGGGTACTGGTTTTCCTTCTTCATCTCCGCAGCATCTTGAATTCCTGTGGGGATCTGACCAAGCTTTGCAATTTCCTCCAGACATGTTTGAATTGGTGGAGGTGCAGCATTGACACTTACTCCATCAAGATGTCCATAATCTGTAAACGGTTGTTGTTGTTGTTGTTGCTGCTCCTGTGGCCGATTCTTGGAGGAAGTGAATCCTGCCTCCAGTGAGTCATCTTGATAGAATCCATAATCAGAAGGCAAGGATTCAATGCCTCCTGTCTCTCCCCAGTACTCGCCTCCATAAAAACTACTTTGCTTCCCTTTACCACCTCCCTCAAAACTCTCAAAATCTTTATCAGAAGAACTAAGCTTATCTGGAACTCCACCAATGTTCAGATCATCGAAAGTGAACACCACATCCGCCATGCTAGACAGCAAGGAAACTAACAGATCAATATCTGCTTCCTCGGTTCTAATTGGTGTACGTTACTAACACCAAGTAACCAATTTCAGCAATTTCTATGCTGTGAACAAGAAGATTTTTTACTTTTCAACAAGGAATATTAATTATAGTTTTTTACTTTGAAAGAGTCTTACATCTAGTATGGCAACCTTAAATACTTAGTGAAATTTCCAAGGTGGCCTGCACCAGGGTAGGCAATCAACCATGTTTTCACGATTGCCACTTGGATAAAAATTGCTGTGCAGAACAAATTTTTAACCAAGATTTTCATAAACTTTGTGATCAAACAACAGTCAAACAATGCATTCAAAATGCCACAGTCAAGCTGATATCATCCTTGAGGAATTAAATCAATCAGAATCAGCCAAGCATGGTTACAAACACTTGAAGAACGAAGGATGGAAAGTAACAAGAAACAAAGATCATGCAACTGACAACAACAAGGAACATATATTAAAGCATAAATTGAACCTTGATTAAGACATGGAAAGGAAATCTTACAATGCAGCCTGCTGCAAAAAGACTCAAAATCCTAGACAGCTTTGAGATTGACAGCCAAGTAATTTGACATACATTTTTGTCCTTTATGTCTATTTACATTGCCTTTATAACTCACCAGCTGAGTCATCAAGCCTGGTTTTTATCACTGATATTGTCCAGGTCACACCCAGTTTTATTAAATTCATCAAATTTTACAATCCCAAAGCTCCCAAAGTAAAAATCTTTGTTTGCTGCAGAGTTGACATTCTAAATAAGAATAATTTAACATGGCGGCTTGGATTTCTTGAACTATTGACTGAAGGGCAATTGACACGATCTAACAACTTGTAGCCTATAGCTCTAAATTACATGTACTCAAAAACAAACAAACATATATTCCTATCATAGGCATAGGCAAATGAGCATTAATACCATTTTAACTATACAAGAAACAATTATATTTTTTATGATTATTAAAAGAAAAATCTTGCTTAATTGTGAGCATAATGTTTTTCTTATGGCACTATGTTCGATTTAAAATAAAGGAAACCCGTCCTGTTTTCCTTGTCCATCTTTCCTTTTTGAGATGTTTCAAAGTGAAGTCATTTTTCCTTCTTTTTTTTTTAAGATGCCTAATTTTTTATTTTTTATATTATAAATTCATTTTCATGATTTTTTTTATTTTTTTCATATTTAAAACTATTGAACATCTATATTATGAAAAATTCAAATTTTAATATAAAATATATCAAAATAAAATAAAATTTTAATTTTCGTGAAAGTAAAAAAAGGAAAAAAGTAAATTAATTATTTGGGCTAAACACAACTTGATATACAAATCCATCGAAGCCCAGCATAAATGGCTTCCTCTCCTTACTGTATTAGCCCAACTCAAGATTTTAATGGGGCCTAGTGGATCCCTTCAGCCCAGAGAAAATGAATTTAAAATATTTTAAAAAAAAGTGAAGGAACCAGTAACAAAAAGATATTGCCTCTCATCCAATAAAATAATGCCGCGTAACCAAATCTGCATCTCATGACGTGTCAAGTCAACGACTCAAGTCCGGAACTCCCCTTCTTCTTTCTCTCTCTTTCTCTCTTCGCATTAAATAAATACAAAAAGAATCTCTCTTTCGAATTTCAATTTCTCTCGAAAATACGTATTTTATATACGGCGGGTTTAGTCAGCTGATCAGGCGGAGGAGCTGCTGGTGGTGGTAGTAGTGGTGGTAGTAGTGGTGGTTCGACCGTCGATCAGATCGTGATCCGATGGCTGAAGACAAGTACAACCTCAAGAATCCGGCGGTGAAGAGGATTTTACAAGAGGTTAAGGAGATGCAATCCAACCCTTCCGATGATTTCATGAGCCTTCCTCTCGAGGTCCGATTTCCTAAATCCCAAAATTTTAGGGTTTTTTTTTAAGTTTCCAATTTGACGATTCGGGATCGGGGATGGAACAGTGATTAATTTGAAAGTTTCAAGAAATTTGTTGTGAAATTAAGAGGCAAATTGTTTGCTGATTTAAGGGATTATTGAGGACTGTCATGATAAATTTGGGGTTTTTATTTTCCAGGAGAATATATTTGAATGGCAATTTGCAATTAGGGGTCCCAGGGAATCTGAATTTGAAGGAGGGATTTATCATGGAAGGATTCAATTGCCTGCAGAGTATCCATTTAAGCCCCCTTCGTTCATGTTGCTGACTGTAAGCGCTTACGTTTTTTGTATATGTTTTCTCTTTTTTTTTTTTGCAAGTATCTAATTTGATTTGCTAACAAGTTTGTTTGTCTGCCCATTTTTCCAGCCAAACGGGCGTTTTGAAACCCAGACTAAGATTTGCTTAAGTATTTCTAATCACCATCCGGAGCACTGGCAGCCATCTTGGAGTGGTGAGTGTCATTTGTGTTGAATGCAATGCAAATTTCGATATGAATTGTATCCAGAATCTGGATGTTGAGTATGAAGAACTATTTGTATGTTTTAATGTTGTTTCTACTGCTATTTGATGAAGTTCCTCAAAAACAATCACAAAAATTGTAGTGGCAACTACTGAATTGTTATAACATTTAGTAGTAAATTTCCTATCCCGTCATCCTGGCTTGTCCTTGATCTGGCTTTTCTTATTTTGCTTGACTGTGTTTTCGATTGAAGCCAAAAGGTTTCCTTATGGCTTTTTTTTTAAGAGCTGATACTTGATTGAGTTAGAAACTTTAATTAGTAAAATTTGGAGAAGGAAAGATCTAGATAAAACCTTGCTAATCTGGCTGTTGGTATTGATAGTGCGGACTGCTCTAGTGGCACTGATTGCTTTTATGCCCACCAGCCCAAATGGTGCCTTGGGTTCTCTAGACTATAAGAAGGAAGAGAGACGTGCCCTTGCCATCAAATCTCGTGAAGCACCCCCTAAATTTGGGAATCCTGAACGCCAAAAACTTATTGATGAGGTATGTTTTTGCTTAGGTTCCATTTTAATGATGTGATTTTGGAGTGTTTTTGGTTCGATGTTAATGAAGCTTTTGGTGGCACAGATTCATGAATATATGTTAAGCAAGGCGCCACCCGTTCCTCAACTCAGTCCTTCACAGGCCTTAGAAGAACAACCTATGGACATGGATGGAGTAACTCAGGCTAGTCAGCAAGATTCTGTGAGCATGGCTGCTGGGGATGGGCTCCCAAATCATGCAGTAGGTGACAGGGTTGTCGAAGAAGAGCCTGTGGCTCCAGCCAATGCTAATCCTGCTCCTGCTGAAATCAGGGTCGTGAGAGAGGCTCCTGCCAGGGGACCAAATAATCAGCCGCTGCAAGGGCCAGAGATGAGGGTTCAAAAATCTGCTGACGATCGCTTGTTTACATGGGCTGCTGTTGGACTTAGCATTGCAATTTTGGTTCTTTTGTTGAAGAAGTTTTTGAAATCTAGTGGACATGGTGCTGTTTTCATGGATGGGTCATAGATCCAGCGAGGATCTACTATGTCCTGTACTTCGCGCTGACAGATTGGTTCGAGAAGAAACAGGAATCTATCAAGATTTTTATTTACATCTAGAGTGGATCGATTTGTAATATAGTATGCCATCTTGAAAATATTAGCTATCGTAAGTAATGGTATATGTCAGCAATCAATTATCATATGTAAGCATGATTAATACACTTATAATTTTGATTATTCATTGCTTGGTGAAACTCTTTTGTTGTTCATTCCAGCTGTCTAAACACAATGATTCAATCATTATCATATACTCTTGAAGCATGTCTATTAACCAGGGAAAAATAGTGACTTCCTATTGTAGCCACATAACAAATGGAGGGTGGATGAGAGATGGTAGAGATTTCTTTACAGTGGTTAGGTGCATGCAACATTGTTCATGCACAAATAACTAGCGGTGAGAAAGAGTACAATAGCAGGAGTGAGCTTAGGTCAACAGGTAAAGGGCCTCAAACATCCGAAAGTAAAAATGACCTATATCTTGGCGGAGAGTAACCAGCTTGCCTCCAGTTAGGCACCCTCATTCTGATCTCACCAAAATATACCAAAATGAATCATGGAACTTCATCTCAGCATGCAATCAAAGGTTGAGTCTTTCCATGTATTGCCTTGTAACAATCAAGACTGCACAGGGGAAGCTTGGACTTGGAATCTCGATACTTGTATGTGTTTGTACAATTTGGACCAGCACATTTTTCTCGGGGTGGGGGATAACTGGAGGGAAAAGAAACCCATAAATCCCACTGAGGAACAACCAGAAAAGCATATAAGTCATAAAACGCACCAGACGGACGGATTTGCAAGAGTACCTGCATGGCACTGAATTGAATAAATGTGGTAGACCGATATCTTCAGAAAATATAACCGTTGTTCCAGCAGGACCTATAACCCATCTCACCGTGTTTGATGCAAGAGTTTCAGATTTGGCAGCCTTTCCCTGCATCAATTAAGATCAAAATGCATGAGAACACTGCTACAAAACACACACAGAAAATTGCATAATAATAATAATATAAAAAGAACTCAAGGACCTGTGCCAATTCATCCCGCTGCTTCTTAATCTTTTCTTCCCTCTTCTTTCTTCCAGAATCTTGACCAAGAATTTTTCTGATTGCCTCAGCCTGAGACAATTCAAAGACTAGACTGTTTCTCAAATGATCAAAAAACAATAATAAATCACCCAAAAGAACAAAAGAAATGTGTAAAACCTCAGCTTCCCTGGCTGCTTTCTCTGACTGCATTCTACGCCTCTGTGCAGCCTCAGCCTTCTTCAACTGTTGCTCCACTTCAGAAAGTTTCTCCTTTTGTTCTATCATTACCAACCAATATTAAAACAAAACCAATTCAACATTTAGCACCAAAAGCTCAAAGACACTTTAAAAAAAAAATTTGCAGCTATATCATTACCAATCCAGGTTATTAAAAGGGGTAAAGGAATATCATCATATGAGGGGAAGAAAAAAGGAAGTAAATGTAGAATGTGAGGAAATTGCTAACTTTTAGGTGGGGCAGGAGGTAAACCATCAGGGAACTCAACAAGATTGACACCAGGACCAGATAACAGATCTTTCCCACACTGAAGAGCTCGATTACGTGTAGTGGGAATTGATTCAGTTCTTCCTTCTACCAACAAATCAACTGATCCCCTTCCCAGCTTCTTCCTTTTAGATCCAGGCTCATCATCTGATATAGGCTCATCTTCTTCCACATAATCTTTATCCTCAAAAATAGCACCATCTCTCCCAAATCTCTCATCCTGTTCATCTTTATAGTTTGAGAGACCATTTGGAGCATTCAGTCTCCCTAGATAACGAATTTCCTCATCTTGACCATCATCATCACTATTTAAACCCACATCCAAGACCCGCCTCTTAGGAACCCGCTTGCTCTTACGAGTTGGCCCATTCCTGTCAGTTTCATTCACGGCTACACTTACCCCAGGTGCCTTTCCCTTAGAAGAATACCCCTTTCCATACCCAAAGCCACTTCTAGAGATATCCTTCCATTGTACTCCAAAGCCTTTCCCCTTATCCGAAGGATAGGAGCCTTTGTTGTCCTGCAGCGATTGTTCATACAACAAACTATCAGTTTGCAAGCCAATAATTGCATTCCAACAGAATACTAAAAGAAAACTGACACATTATAATTTATGGAAAAAAAGAAGTGACAAATGACAATGAGACCAGATCAACACCTACTAACTAAAAAATATCAAAGGAGAAATGCCTTCTAATGAACCTCTTCCAATTGCATTGATAAATAGGACAGACATATCGCAGAGAAAAGAAACATCAAATTCAATACCAAATTGTTGGTCACAACAAACAGTTTTTTATAAACAATATAAGCTGATAATCATTAGCAATCCAGTGTTTTGAGACAATATCAAATTACCAGGAGAAAGGACTTCTCTTGGGTTTGAGGGGCATCAGAAAAATGAGAAGACTTAGTTAAGGTAGGCACACCACCAAAGGCATGTTCTGCTGTGGATATTGTGTGGATTGTACGGGTAACCCCACCAAGCTTGAGCTTAAGTTTCAGCTTATTCTCACTTCCAAATCCATTAGAACCATTCCTAAAATTTTGATCTTCATTGCCACTGCAACCTATGGCTTGTGTAGGTGATGACATCAAAATGTAGTTATGCATAAATGTCTGTTGAGAACAGCGGGGACGGCGTGATATACTACTCCTCTTCTTCCTTACAGTACAGCCAACAACAGCAAACCCTTCGTCGCCAAAGCTTTCCATAATGGCCAGGGAATCCAACTCTTGGACAGCAAATGAAAAAAGTAAGCTCAGAATAGACAAGTAAAAGGAAAGAAAGCACACCAAACCAGAAAAGAATTTCAATAATCATATGGGCAATAAATGAAGATGAATTTTCTACTTGACAGGAACAAAATCCAATAAATAAAAATAAAAAAAATCAGTAAATATTGAATCTGAAATTGCACTGTACTTTGGTCCCTTTATAAGGTAGCAATTTTTCACTACTATGACAATGAATCAAACCAAACTAAACAACTCCCTCGGTGTTTTCTTTTCCTGCTTATTTATTAAGAAAAAGTTTAAAAACAAAAAAAAAAATGAATTTATAGCTCAAAATTCTCAATGCCGAGGCCCCTAAAAAATTCATAAACAAGGCTGCATTTTTGGCCCTAAAACCTACACCTTGGAGCTTAACAAAACATATCATCCCCCAACAACTAGCTTCTAAGTCTACACATCTAAAAGTTCACAAAAAAATTTCAAATCCTTATTACAGCATTCTCCTTTTAAACAGAGGATGAAAACCCACCAACAGAAATAAGAAAAGAAACCAAGAAAAAATATGCAAACACTTACCCAAATTCTACGACAGAAAAACAACGTCTGGCACTTTAGTCAGAAAGGGTTCTGTGAAATTCTCTTCTGGTTTCGTTTTGAAGGAAACTTGGGTTCGTGAAAGACCAAAGGGTTTTGCCCGCCCAGGAATGGCTTTGGTAAAGGACACTGTAAGGGGGACTTTTTTTATCTGTTCCATTTTTTTCAATTTTTTTTGGCTCCCAAACCAAGCAGTAAACCCCAATTTTTTTTTCCTTTTTCTTTTTTAGTTTTTTCAAGTCTTTTTGCTTCCCCGGCATAAACAAATTGAGCAGGATCTTGAGAAAGAGATAGGTCAAAAGACCAAGCCCATAGGCTGGACGGATCATATTGAATTAGTGAGCCTAGGCCCAAATATAGTTTTCTTTTCCTTTCCATTTCTTTTTCTCCTGAATTTATCATTTAACTCTTAATAACCTGAGAATCACTCATTTTCGAGAGAATTTGGGTTTGGATTTGACATTGTATGTAAATAGTGGGGAAAAAAAAGATGTATTGCAACCCAATGAAGAGTTTAGAAAATATATATGCAAGAGAAAAAAATGTGATACAACAGCATTTATTGGTTTTTGTGTTCATAAGGAACTAAAGATTAGATCATCTCTAGAAGTTCTTTGGAGACGTTAAGGGAGTGTACAAAGAACAAATGAATTACTAAAGCTAGCTCTTGTTCCCAAGTTTTAAAGTAAAAATCCTAGTTAAAATTGGAAACAAAAATCAATGAATCATGTCTGCAAGGACAAGGATGATGCCTGCAATATTCATAAGATTCTCATTGATTTTAGCCATTGGAGAAACTCCTTCAGGAATCGGATTAGGCTGCCCTGTGAAACCATCATCACATGTCCCGAAATCTGAAATGGTTGCACTAATCATGGTAGCAATGGTACCAAGATCTTTAAGTGGGATTGCATCAATGGCTTCTTGCATGTTGTCCAAGGCATCATCATAAATTTCCTTGCAGTCGTTAAGTTTTGCCACTGTCTTGGGATCGGATTTAGGGTCGTCAGCCATTTTTGCAGCGATGGCAATAGCCTGTTTTGTTTGCTCAGTGCCAGACTTTATCAACATTTCAACTACCGATGAGAGGTCTGATTTTCCATTGTAGAAAGGTGCAATGCAGGCTAAGCAAAGAGCAGCGTGATCAGTTTTGCCACACAGGCTTAAGATCTGAGGGTCAGTTACCGTTTTTGCTCCCACCCCAAGGTTTGAGGAAAGTGGTGATAGCGGAAGTTGAATTTTGGGTAACTTTAACCCTGGAGATGAATCAATTGTTGGAGTGGCGGGAACTGGGTCTGAGGCAGTGCTTGGAGAGGGAGGAGAAGGTGGAGTGACGGAAACTGGGGCTGGGGCAGTACTTGGGGGAGGCGGAGAAGGCGGTGGCTGTGATGTAGGAGTGGAGGCAGGAGAAGATTGTGAGTGTGATTTGGAGGAAGCAGAAAAAGATGAAGACAGTCCTGGCCCTCCTTCCGAGACAGTTTGATTGCGAGGCACGCAAATGGCTTGCGCAGAGGTGAACAGAACGATGCACAAGAATAGGAATACAAGCAGTTTTTTATTGGTTCTAAATTCCATGTTTTCTTGGTTGTCTTTTGTTTGCAGAGTTTCAAGATAAAAGAGCAGAAGAAAAATGGTGGATTGGAAGGTGAAGGAACATATAAATCGTTGAGGGTTTTTTTGGGTGGTTACACTATTCATGGTAAGAGGTAGTTAACCAGGAAAAATAGGATGACCATTAGAAAACGTAGTCAACATGAACATTTTGCTGTTTTGGCAGTGTTTTCCGCGGCTCATCCATCAGGCCCCCGCTCAGGAAATTCTTCCCAGCCATGATCATGACACAGGGAGTCAAAGACTTTCCAATCCGGGCATTTGTAGTCGTAGGCTAGATTGTCTAAAATTAGATAATAACATTTCAGTTTACAAAACTTAGAACATTTGGGGAAACTGTGAGAAAATTATTGAGTCAGATCATCTTTAACTTGATTTATCCTAATGAAGCAATAACATTAATTTGTTAATCAAAGGTTTCTCGACCCTTCAAATTCAACTACCAATGGTACTGATCTTCTCCAGTATTAAAAAATAACAGAGATACCTATTACTTGATTCTAAAGTAAATGGCGTATATTGAACTTATTTTATGGATGAAATTTGCAATGATCTAACATTTCTATTGCTTCTTAGCAATGGAGAGGATCCTTTCACTTGGATCAATAGCTCTGCTGCTGTCATAAATTTATTGCAGAAAAATATACCGATCCAATTCTAAATTCATTTTAGGTTGTTTCATACATCAGTGATATCACTATCTCGATCTCGTTTTGTAAAATTATGGAAACGAAAAGTCAAGCAACTAGACAGGCAGTTTTCTGAAACACAAACAGCCTCCTGATTTTGTGAGGCAATGCCCATATTCTAAGTTAGAAGTTTCTTGTGCTTAGACAAGGTTTGAGATTCAGATCCTCTCACATTGCAGCATAAATGCATAGTTAAAAACCAAAATTACTTGATACGGACTATTAACTCTAGAAGCACCAAATTTCCTGTTTAAGAGAGCAATGCTGCAAAATACAATTGTAAATCAGAGATCGGGATGATCAAGAGGCTCTGATTCCTCACTAACATAACATCTCAGCCCCCATACCAATTTCAACACTCCCTCTGGGCCTAAGTTGCAAGGCAGTGACAGAAACACCAATTAATTTCAACCCAGAGTGCAGGGACAAGCATAAAGTCAGTTGAAACATTTACCATCTGCTGCCATGTCAAGGGAGGTGAGTCTGCAATTATCTTTGGATATCAATTAGCCAGCTATAAGTTTCTAATGAGTTCTACTTTTAATTTCCAAAGCAGATGCCGCATAAAATGTTTCATCCAAAATCATAAACCCAGAAAAAGAAAATTAGTTCAAACAATCAAAACAATCACTGATCAGCAGTTCCTAGAACTGCAGACAGAATTTATTCTCACATTAGTCCTTGATTGGCAAGTCTAGTTTACAGGAAACCCCATCAATATATACAATAACATGAAGCTTGTCTAACTTCAAGAAAAGGTTTAAATCAACAGGTTTATTTCATACAACTTAATTCTACATTCCACCACATAAACCAGGCCAGCCGCCAGCAAAATAAGTCATCAGAGCAAGCGTAGCACTCAGTCATGATGCTTCACCACAGTAACAGGGCAGGAACCATTATTCACCACATAGTTGCTTACACTGCCCATTATAGCCCTGAAAAAGAAATGAACAAAATTTAAAGGACATAAAAAACAAGCAAAATCCTGAAACATGATTATGATCAACCAATAAGGGACTGAATCATCTGCCTATTCCAGCCACAATGCAGCACTGGTGGTACCGGATTTAGTGTTCATGCTTGAATGTAATGGTAAAGAAAACTTTGATCCAATGTAGCAAAGAATCTTTCTCTTCAAGCAATAATCAGAAACTATAAATATGAAATGTATCACTTTAGCCGGACTGAAAGCACAAGGTATCGCAATTCATGATCCCCATGTGAACAAACAGGGCTTTTAAGGAAAAACCAAAGGACATCCCCAAAAAAATCAAAGCCATCGCTGATTCAAATTCTTTGAAGCAAGATAAACTATTGAGATCTATTGATGGAATTTCACCTCTTAAGCTTGCCAAGCCCTCTGTTTCCTACAATTATGCAGCTCAGAGGGATATTATCAATGGCCTCACATAACTTATCACGTGGATCACCCCAGAAAATCTTCATGAGCACCTCAACCTGGATACATACACAACATCAACTACTCCATTAAGGATTACGATAACAGTATTTAAATGAAGTTCAGTTCCCTGGATTTGGAGAAGAAATTACTTCTTTCTCCGTAGCCGCTGTGTTGACAATGTCCAAGGTTTCAGGGTCAGGCTTCATCCCGTACTTCTTCATGACAACGGGATCAGAGAACTCACTTAAAGGGATAAAAGCTACAAAACAGATGTACCCCAAAAGAAAATCAATCAATTTAAGGCAAAGACAGTTTCATGGGAAGGAAAAAACAAATACTAATAATAACAAGTCCATTATTCCTTTCATTTTACCTTCTAAAGAAAGTATAAAGTTTCAAATTTTCATTCATTTGGGCCCATTTGTCTGTAAACTACACATGTCTTTTGTCTGGTTTCTTGTATATAATTAGATAATCTGGTTTTTCTCGAGAAACAAACAGAAAGTTAATGTCAAAAAAAAAAGAGAGAGAGAGAGAGAGAAAGAAAGAGGAGTATACGTGAACCGGTGACTTCCCAAAGCTGCATCTCCCCCTCCTCATAATTCCCTTCAGGTCGTATGGTAACAAGGATAAGATGATCCCCTTTCCGGATAACGTTATCCACAGCCCATTTCAACGCATTCTTGCTGCTTGCAGAGAAATCCACGGCCACCCCAACTCTCCTTTCAGCCTCCATATCTCACTCTCTCTCTTTTTCTCTCTCACCGTAGGTATACGTATACTTATCCGTATATATCTATGTTAAAGCTTTTCTGAGCCTTTGTTTTTTCCTCTGGTTTCTGGATTGACCTGCGTTGCGCTTCTGTGGAGATCTAGAATGTGTTTAGACTTGCCAGAAATACCGCAACTTTAGTGAAAGTGAGAGAATTGCCAGAAAAAGTTGTAAAGTGGGAGTTCACTGTTTGCGGTCGGGTGTACGTTTTGACCTTTTTGAGCCGTTCGATGGAGCATTTAGAGGGTTTTGATGAAGATCGAGCGGTGAACGTGGAGGTTAGACCCTCGTTCAGAAGGATTGGATTTTTTCTCTTTGTCGAGTCGTGGGCCTCACTTGGATATATTATGTTCGATGAATGGGATTTGTCGTTGTCAATTATTTAAATAAAAGAAAAATAAAATAACAGCCTACAATCGAAAATGAAGTTATTTAAAGCAGATAATTAATAATATATTTTTAAAAATATTTTATTTTATATAATTATAAACAGATGTCGGCTATAAATATCATTAAATAATAAAAAATTGTAACATGAACCAAAAGATCAAACATAAGTCAATTTCGATTATTTCAATTTTAAAGTATAATTTGACAAGTTTGGTTATTTGTTAATAAAAATTCAATTAATTTAATTTTGAATATTTTAAAATCCAACCGATTGATTAGAAATTATGTGCAATAATAATAACCATATATCTCCCCAGTTGATAATTAAGTAATGTGCCTCTTTGCATGGTTTAGTCTCCCTCCGCGGCCACTAGGCATCCCTCCCATTCAAGAATTTGGGTGATGCAACTTTTCTTTAAGGAATAAAAAACCAAAGCCTTTAAAAGTAAGGCAGGTCTTAGCTAATAAGTATTAACTATTGGTCTTAGCTAATAAGTATTAACTATTACAAAATGGGGCATGGCCACTTGGCAAGTGGTCCTCAGAAAACAAAAGGAGAAGAAATGAAAAAGGTGTGGAATTCGGATAATCAGGAAAAGTTGCTCCTGTGTACATTAATATCAAATTGCATATGTAAATGATCTAAACTAAAAGAATAAAGCTGCTTCGGGTTTCCTTTTGGTTTTTGACTGCGAGGTTGCAGCTGCCTAGAAATGATTGGAAAAAGACTCTGATGGTCATGGTGAATATATATCAAACAATTTATTTTTTCTCCTGGCAATATGCAGGGAATCATGGACAAAAGCCTTGAATGATTCTGAGGGTTGTTTGTGATCTGCATCAAATGGCATTGAAAACAGGTGCAGTACTGTTGTTGTTTCAAGAAAAGCAATGGATCACGCTCCTGATGAAATTTTTTCCTAGAATCTGTGAACAAAAAAGGAGACTATGGAGAACAAAGCTCCAATCAAGATGAGGAGGATGAGGAAAACTGCAATGACAACCACAATACGAGGCAGAGGGTGTTGGAGATGTCTAGGCTCCGTTGGCTTCCAATTCCATCTGCCTTTCTTATAGTCTTTCACTTGCTCACAGAGGCCGTCATAGTAAAAATCGGTCACATTCTCCATCACATACATCTCCTCCCATAGCCTATGAAACAACGTGCTGACCTGCTTTCTGTCAATGACATCGTAGTTGGTCAGGATTTGCTTTCTTTTCAGTAGTTTCACATCTTTTTCGTCTTGGAGCAGGCTTTTCATCAGAAGCACATAGGATGAGATGTGCGGCGTGCTTTGATCAGAACGACACTGCTCAAAAGCAATGAGATTCCTGAAGAGCCTTTCTGTGTACTGATGGACTTCTACAGGTGGAATTTCGAGGACACCTCTGACAAATTTTATGTCTAGTAAGTCCTCCGTTGTAGCCCTTTTGAGCTTAATTCCAGCGGCTATGAGCCCAGTTGCCTTATGAGGCAAACCTCTTTGTCCTTCTTGCTTTGCTTTGGCCCGTGGAAATGTTGGGAGGAAACAGTGCCGGATTAAGTCAAGGAAATGGTTTCCTTCTTGCCCGAATTTCGCCAGATGAAGTCTGTGATCCCCTGGAATCATGTTTCTAAAGAAACGGAAGGCAAGTTCGGTGAGGGACAGTTTGCACTGTTCAGGAATCGGTACGATTTCGAACAATCGTTGAAGAATGAAATAGGGAATCTGGTTTTCTAGCAATAACATGTCGCACCTCAACTCGTACAGCAGTCCTGACGTGTTAAACACGTAATCACCACGGCGTTTTAGACCCTTTATAGCATACTTGAGGAAGAGCTCGATGAGGAAACCGGCATCGACCAACATGAGCTCCACGAATTCATTGCTCGACAGTTTGATCTGTTCATGATCTTCATAGAACAGTCTTGCTTTGTGCTCTAGCTCTCTCAAAGTCTTCACACATTTGTCCAGGGTCGGTTCCAGATGAGGTTTTCGATTCAGGAGAGAGTATAGGTAACGCCACTTATGCTCTTCCATGGTTTTCAAATTGTTCTTACCCTGATGGAAAGGACCGATGGAAATCGTCTGAGGGATGTAATGGTTTTCATTTTTCTCCAGGAGCTTCTTACTGACTCTGCATATACAACTTGCAGTAGACATTGTCTCCATCTTTTCTTTGAGTGGAATCACAAGAGCATCATAAGACGCTGCCGGGATTTCGATTGCAACTTGGTTCCGGATATCTGTCTCTTCCGACAGCGTAGCCATCCAGTTCTATGAGGAGATTCACCCACCGGACTGTAACTACAAGCTGAAAACAAGCTTTTTGGTAACTGGCCAGTCAGTGTTATTACAACCTGCAATGGCTTCAGAAAGTCACTAAAATGGTTGTCAACAATGAAATTTTTACAAAAGGAAATGAAAACATAAACTAAAGATCCACTTTTACTGGATTGAACTGTTTCAAAGTTAATTTTCAGGGGATTTATGGGATTAACAGATCCATTTGGAATGTCAGAAAGTTCAGTTCAGAGTCTGATATCCATACTAAGATGTATATAGATTTTTCTCATCCTTTCCTATTTGATTTTCATCGGCAGGAAATCTAAACAAACAACAACATCAATTGCTTTCAGCATTAACTTTTGATGCAAATAATCCTGAAGATGTTGGTACAGCAGGTTACTTTACCTCATTGGGGACAGCCACTGAATTTACCATAACAATTCTGAAAACCTGCAAAAACACCTGGCTTGCCCATAGGACTTAGCTGAGCCATTACCAAACACAGCATTTGATCCTGCCATCTTAATCACTTATTTAAACCTCATATTCATAAAGATTAGGAAACTAAAGAAGCTATATATCTTCATACAACCTGAGCGAATCCGAGATAACTTGGGAAGATTGGTAACAGCAAAGGAAGAAAAACAGTATGCTGTGAAACAGAAAAGAAATCGAGAATCTATTCATTGCATAGCTTAAGTAGCAAATCTGACAAAAGCATCCTGCCATCCTGGAAACTCCCATGGAAAGCATGTGGCATTATCCAGCTTTGTTTCGAGTAAAAGCTAAAACTGATTGCTTAAAGATAAATTCAAGAATTTGAAACAGTTTAAACCGCTGTGGTCCACTTGGATTACGTATATATATGAACCAGCAGATGTTCCACCTTTACAAAAATCGAAGCCAAGATACACACCCGCCATGAAACACATGCATGGCTTGATTATATCCTTCTGGACTTTTCCCGAATGCAAAAGAAAGAAAAGAAAAGGAATTGTTCTACACATATATTAGTTCAATTCTTAGCATTAAAAAAGTAGCCAATGCTATAAATTTATTTTCCTCACATTGCATACCTATGAATTTTGCGAAGGCAAAAGAAGCAAATCTTTCAAAACCAAAAATGTGAAAAAAAAAAAGTCAAAAAATGTGGAAAAAAAGAAGAAGTTCATCGCAGAAGGCTCGGCTAAGGCCATGATCTGTTGGGCTAGGCTCACTTAACTTTAGGTTTTAGAAGTCGAATCCTGCGGGCTTGGCCCATTCTGATAGTCGGCCTAGGGCCAACCGTCGGAGGCAGTTGGATCCGAATGTTCTCAAAATTACCCTCACAAAAACTTAAATTACAAAAAATGCCAATGTACGTAGAGCGGAGGCTCGAGGCTAGAGCAGCGGCGCCAGACACGGGGAAAAATAAAGCGATTTCCAAAGCAGAACCTGAAATTGTTTTTATCCATTTTAATCCAAAAATACTTTTTATTATTCCAAATTCCAACAAAAAAAAAAAAAAAGGGAAAGAATGGTCACTCTCATTTGAGAGCAAGTTCTTCAACATCAAGGAGCTCTACTCTTCTCTCTCCTTCTCTCTCTCTCGAGATCGAAAACGATGGCGTTTTGGTGGCCGATCATCGTTCTCGCATTTGCCTATGCGATCTGTCGTTTCTTACTGATGCTCATTCCGCCGAATGTTCCTTCGATCGACGTCGACGCCTCCGATGGTTCGTATACGGATATGGAATACGTATAAATTTCTGCTTTGTTTATACGTACTTTATACTTACCGAAGCTGATAATTTTTTGTTTGAATTTTGTTTAACACAGTGTTGGATGACGGGAGCCAAGCTCAAGAAAACAGCTTCATTTACGTGAGTGTTTCTCAGTTGCTTATTTGATTTTGATTGCTGCTCGTTTTTACTTTATAAGCAGTTTCTTCAATTCAAAGTTCAAAGATTCGGTTTGTTAATTGACTTTTCTTTACTTTAATGAGATTATTGCTGTAATTGAATAGTTTAACGAATTATTATAATGTAGTTCAGATTCATATTTCTTTTATTTAGTTAAATCTTCAATCAGATATTTTGACTCAGAATCAAAATTTGTTACTTCTTGTTAGAAAGAAATCTTACTTTTAGTGGAATGAGTCTTAGGTAAATTTGATTGAAGTTGATTCATTAATCTAAGTTTATATTTTTTGCATTTAACATTGAATAAATTTTTTGTTTGATGAGCTTTATGAATCTAAGATTCTTATTCTATTTATTGTTTTTTTTCTCATGGGAGAAAAAGCAATAAGCAAAAGAAAGTATAGTTTTTGGGTATGTGATTCTCATGTGGAAATGCTGTGCAGATACCTCCAAGGGGAAGGACACAACAATCAGACAGAATTCAGTGCTATGAGCCTGCCACCATGAAATACTTGGGCTATTTCCCAGCATTGACACCTGATGCGGTTGGTGATCTTCTGGATAGATTTACTGGAACTTTTTTTTTGGTTGGAACATTTACTGGAATTCACTAGCCATATTTATGTGTTCATTGCTGGGCTCTAAATGGTTGATGTTGTTGGCATATTTGTTGAAGCTTATGAGCTCATGTACATATATATAGACTTTGGACCACTTTGTGTGCTTGTTTGTTCATCTGTATGGATGTATCATGATTCTACTGCTCATCATTGCAACTGTCCCACTGTGATGCGTAGGTCAAGGAGCGGGTGGCACAAGCAAGGAAAGCACAGAAAATTTGGGCGAAAAGTAGTTTCAAGCAAAGGCGGCAGTTTTTGCGGATTCTTTTAAAATATATTATTGAACACCAGGAGCTTATTTGCGAGTAAGGATTTTGTTCTTCTATACACAGAGAGTGATTTTTTTTTTAATCTTTTTGTCCTCTTCCTCACATTAAATGTCAGACAAAAACATTAAAAACTTTCTGACGTTCACTTTTACTTTTTCCTCTCTTTTCTATTTTCTGTGTATCAAACAAGTTAGACTCTGTATCTTTGGATTTCATGATATAGACATTAATTGAATACCTGTATATGACCTATTTTTTCTTATTTAAGAGTCTCATCACGCGATACTGGGAAAACAATGGTTGATGCCTCTTTAGGAGAAATAATGACAACATGTGAGAAGATCACTTGGCTTCTTTCAGAGGGTGAAAAGTGGCTCAAGCCTGAATACCGGTACTTCCTTCCAGCTTTTGAATATTATTTCTCCTTTCTAGATACTCTTGGCTGTATCTGGAAGAGAGATCATCTATAACTGTATGCATCTTACCATTTTTATCTCGGAGTTTGTGGATTGCACTCCGCTGACCTTTATTTGCTCATGGCAAACCATGCAATTGTGTGTTTGATGTGTTAACTTTGCTTCTTCATCAACATTCCGTCTGTAAGCCTTACTATAGCAGCATTTTTATCATTTTTTACTTCTGAAAATTTAGCCTTTAAGTGGCTTACTAGAACTTTTGAATCAATTGCCAGTGTTTGCTATTAGTAAACTCTGCATATCTATATCAGTATTCATTTCAACTTGTGCAGAGCTTCTGGAAGATCAATGCTTCACAAAGTATCCAAAGTGGAGTTTCACCCTCTTGGTGTAATTGGGGCTATCGTTTCATGGAATTACCCTTTTCATAATATTTTTAATCCAATGCTTGCAGCAGTCTTTTCAGGAAATAGTGTGGTGATTAAGGTACTTAATGTTGGAGCCTAATTTTTAGTCTGTTTTATCCTTTTATCTGAACTGCTTCAGGGTTAACTGTGTCTGATCTTGGAGGCTGTTGCCTAATGCCCAGCATCCTTGTCATTGGTGTTTACAGAATGCATTTTGACATTTTATCTGTAAGTTGACAGAAAATTACGTGATTGCAAGTGTAGGTTTCTGAACACGCAAGCTGGTCTGGATGTTTCTACTTTCGGATAATCCAATCAGCCCTTGCTGCTGTTGGAGCCCCTGAAAATCTGGTTGAGGTAATTACAGGGTATGTATTTATCCTAACTATTTCAGACACTATGCTTGTTTCTATACTCTAATATTAATTAGACTTTTGTTTCATAGCTTTGCTGAAACAGGAGAAGCACTGGTGTCTTCTGTTGATAAAATTATATTTGTTGGATCACCAGGTGTGGGAAAGATGGTATGACCTCATGAATGGCTGCACCAAATTTAGTTGTTTTCTCTACTATGCTTATTTCTGAACTGATTTCACCTACCTATTATCCAGTTCGATGTTATTTAAAGCATATAGAAATTGTTGTTCTTTACCATTAAGAAAGGAAAATAAAACACTGTTCATTTTTCTTTTATATTTCCCCCTAATCCCTACTTTAGTTTTTAGAACTAGGAGTCTTATTGCTGAGAGGAACTTCATAAAAATTGATTTTATCTTGATGGGACTTCTTTTATTGTTTTAATTGCTAATGGATTCACATGTTTGCTTTCATTGCAGATAATGAGAAAAGCTGCTGAGACCCTTATACCGGTTACACTCGAGCTTGGTGGAAAAGACGCATTTATTGTTTGTGAAGATGTAGATATTCCTCATGTATGAATCCTTTCCACCTGTTGTGATAACTAACTTGATTGGACATTATCTAGTGATTTAACATTTTGATTGAGAGCTGAAGTTGCTCTGTTTAGTGCCATTGATGAGACTGTTTTCCGTGATATAGGTTGCACAAGTTGCTGTCAGGGCTGCTCTCCAATCAAGTGGGCAGAATTGTGCTGGGGCTGAGAGATTTTATGTTCACAAGGATATTTATACTTCATTTGTCAATCAAGTGGCTAAGATTGTGAAGTCTGTTTCAGCTGTAAGTATGTCCCTTCTGATACAACCTAGGTGAGATGTATGTGTGTGTTTGGGCCAGTGCTATGGCTTGTTCTCAACAATATTACATTAATGCTAGATCTAAATATTTAACAGCTGTCACTGGTCATATGACTGTTTGGTCATTCTGTGACTGATAAATATAACTAGCGTTGCAGCATTCCATCAGGTCTACAACTTGTGTGCTTACTTCTGGAATGTAATTGCCGTAATGATTGTTGAATAGTTTTAACTGCAAATTACTTAATGACCTAAATTGCAATACTTTGGAATGCAATTAGATCTCTGATGGTGGGTTATCTTTTGCAGGGCCCACCACTAGCTGGAAGGTATGATATGGGTGCCATATGCATGCAAGAGCATTCTGACAAGCTTCAAAGCCTTGTTGATGATGCTGTAGACAAAGGAGCAGAGATTGTTGCTCGTGGAAGCTTTGGCCATTTAGGTGAAGGTGTTGATCAATTTTTCCCCCCTACTGTGCTCACAAATGTAGATCATACAATGAAGTTGATGCAAGAAGAGGTAAGAAAAGTCGTACTATTCTGCTAATCATAGCCTTTGAAATTAGTTTCATTTTGACTGTCTGTCGAAGCACACATAGCATGCTGTATTTGTTGCCAATCATTATGAAAGACTAACTTCAGCTTATCAGATTTTCCAGTGCCATATTTTTTGTTTGCTTGGCTTGGGTTTTCAAGATTTCAATGAACTAGAATGCCCATGAATATTCCTCCAAAAAAAGATTACCCACGAACACAATATTTATTCCATTGTTTATGTGGGAAGAATTTTCTAATCTCTGATAAAACTTGAGTGACATGCAGGCTTTCGGACCAATCATGCCAATAATGAAATTTAGCACTGATGAAGAGGTAGTCGGGCTTGCAAATGATTCAAGATATGGGCTTGGCTGTGCCGTTTTTTCTGGCAGTAAACGGCGTGCTAAGATGATAGCTTCCCAAATACACTGTGGAGTTGCAGCAGTTAATGATTTTGCTTCAACTTATATGTGTCAGGTACTTCTCTTTTCCTTCTAGTTCCATACGTGAGATGGCCTTTCAGGTTTGCTTGAGTTGGGAGTTGATCCGGTTTTCCTTGATATTCCTGTTTAATCCTGCTAAACTAATAATATCTATTGATCTTCCAGTCCCTGCCATTTGGTGGCGTAAAAGACAGTGGATTTGGGCGATTTGGTGGTATAGAGGGATTGAGAGCTTGCTGTCTGGTAAAGTCCGTTGGCGAGGATAGATGGTGGCCTTATATCAAGACCAAGATACCAAAGCCTATTCAGGTCAGCCTTGCATGGTTACACTTCTTAATTAGAATCTTCTTCAATTATGCTGACGGATGTTTTTTTCTTTGCTCTGTTTTAGTATCCTGTTGCTGAGAATGGTTTCGAGTTCCAAGAGTCGCTGGTGGAGGCACTTTATGGCTTGAGCATTTGGGACCGTCTACGATCACTAGTGAATGTTCTAAAGATCATTTCCGAGCAAAATACTGTTGTTGGTAGCAAGAGAAATGACTGAGTCGACACTAAATGTTAGCTCTATATTACTTGATTATCATTATATTTCAGTAACGTAATGATTTTCAGTTTCTTTTCTAAGACCTTGAAGAAGCCTTTTTCCTTTTGTTTTTTTATTGGTAACGTCTTATAGAAACATACATGGCTCTATCGCCAGTCTCATCTCTTTTAGGGTTTTTTTTTTTTTTCCTTTTAAACTATGGAAAGTTAAAGCCAAGAGCTCAAGGTATATTAAACACAAAAAACGATCTAATCCAAACATAAATCAATTTACTTTATTGCTAATTAAAATCGATTTGATTATAAACAGATACACGTCTCATGCACGTAATACAAGATCATTATTTTTTTTCTTAACACACTAATTTACTAAAATATATAATATTTACGTTTATAAGTTTAAGATTTATTTTTAATCTGATGAGGATTTTGTAATTTTAGTTCTCATTCGTCGCACCTCTATTACGAATGAAATGCTTGACATTATACTAAAATTGAACTCAAATTAACACTAATATCACTTATCATAAAATCATTATCTTCTTTTCCAAAAACTAAAAAACTAAATTAAGTTATTAAGGTATACAATATCTATGTTTATAAAATCAATTTATTTTCCCTAACGTACGTGAGATTTCGTAACACGTGCACACACGTATCTTAATGTATAGGCAATATAATAAGGACTCGTGATCTGCCGTTGGCTTTGGGTTTTGTAGGACTGCAAGTTCGTTTGAACTTTATCTCCGCCTAATCCTATCCCCTTATATTAATATCCTGGGCGGCAAAAGCAGAGTTCTTACATGCATAAAGCAACGCCTAACCTTTAATATCGAATTAAAACTTACCTAGATAGATGGTGTAGGGAAGGACGAGCCTCCGTGTATGTCATCCTTTGCAAGCGGTAGATCTGTAACCATGCCAAATTTTTATTTTTATCATGAAATTGCAGATATATCACTCTTCATATTGATCAAGGCAAGGAGCAATTCAAAGCAGAACTCTCAGCTTCCGATCCCCGTCTTGCTTGTATTGGGAACCTGGTACGCACATACAATACTACTTTCTTTCCCCCTTCTCTGCACAAACAAAGCCCTATTCATACTTGAGTGCACGAGTGATCTCCCATGAAACTGCATCAGCCTCTGGGGTTAGACTGTCACAAGATCCATATCCTTGCCTCTTGCAATTCACTAATGCAACCTTGAACCTCTCGTTCTCTAGTGAAGAAGGATACATGACTTGCTCATCCTGGAATTATAGGTCCCGAGTTATAAAACAGAATGTCATCAGAGGAATCCTCGTCTTATGATGGTAAAATGCAGTTACTATTGAATGGGGCAGATCCCACATTCATCGATTAACCCAAACTTATGCATTCACAAGCAATAATTATGTTTGTGAAAGTCAATCTATAGCAATAATAAGTTAACGAGCATAACTAAGTTCTGATGTGCAACAGCATGATAATTGCATACTAGAAGCTCTAATTTGCGCCTAAGAAAATGTGATTACATTAGTGATTTCAGGCATTACCTCAGGCAACTCACAGAATTCATCAGGTGATATTTGAAGCAATTCCATTGCAGTTTGACCAGTGCACCATGCAAAAATTTTTGCCGTCTCATCTGCAAGGGTGATTTTCAGGTAGAAAACACGCACAACTTCAGCATCACAATTACAGTGACAGAAACTGCATTTGACTACACCGCTCGGCATTCCTTTAACAAAATGCCCACATGGAGCATGTGAAAATCTTGTAGTAACATGATAATGATCAACTTGATCAACCCAAACTCGACATATCTGAACATATGTTTGAAACAGGAAAAAAAAAGGATTAGCACATGAAAATTTTGGATGTAGAAATTAATTCATGCCCACATGAGATGTAAAACCATGATTGAAATGGAACAATTCCATTTTGTCATGATAGAGGCAAAAAGTTTGGTAGCATTTGAAAGTTGAAATTGTATTCATGAACAAGAAACCAACGTCATCAGCAATCCATACATGCATAGAGCTCCTCTTGGTTGAGAGATCAGAAAGGCGTGATAGCTTGTGAAGACATGACGAGTTTAGTAACGCTGGCAAGCAACTAAGGTTGATGAAAGAAGCTCCAACATCCTTCTCAAACCATGATACTTCAAAGCTGTCAAGCAAAAGAAGCAGCCACATTACGAGATGCTTACAAGATGGTCCTAAACATTGGGCAAGCAGCAAATTAACCATGAACCTCAGTTCAGGTGAATAAGAACTATATATAATGATGTACAATTGTCAACTAGTCTTAACTGGACAGACACTATTAAGATAGATTGATAACTTTTCTCATATATGCTCACCGATTTTGTTTTGTCTTAGAGCACGTCAAGCCAGAAATATACACCATGTGTCCAGGGCTTACTCTTCGCAATGACCTGAGAAGTGTATTATAAAGCAATGAATAAGAAGGGCAAGTGATAGAACAACTGCTATAATTCCATAAATTTAAGTAAATCTTGTGGTACCAAGATTGAGAGAAATGTAGCTTTGCCCAAATTCCTCCAGTCACATCCTCAATTTTTAATGAGAAAATAACTTCTGCAGTATTTGTTTCCCGAAATATGTCTGTAACCACACCATAGAGACTGATGCCAGTCATCTTATCCCGGAGGTCGACTACAAATGACTGCAAAACTTTGACAAAATGTGAGAGACTAATATTATGCAATTAAATGCAAAATCAGTACATAACAACATATATCATGAGGCGAGCAGCTGTGGAACAAGGATTTCAAATGATCTATACCATTGCATTTGAGTAATTTAAAAGGCCAATATTTGTGGTTTCTGAAACAGAAGAAAATGTACTAACCTGAAAAGGATAATTGCTGAAGTCAATAGACCCTTGAGAATCACAGGGTAAGATCACTTGAGAAACTCTGGGACCTTGAGTGGGATCAACTGTAGCAGGCAGCCTTGATCCTTGATTACAATGTTGCGTCGATGATAGACAAACCTGAGGCAAACAGAAGTTAACCCTACATTCTAAATGACAATTAAATCAGGTCACATGATAACAGATAACTCACTTGTTCCTCATGGTGAACAAAAGGTACTAAGTATAATTGTGTTGCAGTTCCATATTCTAGACAAAGCTCATCACTTGTTTCAACAGCACTATCCACTGAACTAGCAATATATGGTCTATCCAGTGCAAGCATGCTTCCAACACTGCCAAATATTGTGTCATAAACTTGAATACAAGAAAAAGCAACATCAATATAGTTTCCAGTGCAAGAATTACCTGAAAAGATTGGCTAGGATTACCTGCTCATTCCACAAGAGAAATTTTAGTTTTACTCCGTCATTATCTATAAGAGTAATTTGCTTCCTCTGTAAACTACCACATTTTCCCAGAATTTCCAGTGATCCGATAGATTCAATCCTATCAAGAAGATCAAAAGAAAAAGATATCCCTCAGAAACAATAGCCATAACTCAACACCCACTCATGAATTGTTAAAGCAATGAGCCTGACGTAATCATACTTGGTTTGTTATAGATTACATTATGAGAAAACAAAAACCTAAATCAGATGGGAATTAAGTCGAACCTAGTTTGTAACACTAAACCTAGCATACCATTGAATTAAAGTTAAATGAGATACAACAAATATGAAAAAAAAAAAAAAAGGACAGATTATCATATCTGACCTAGCATATAATGAATAAGAAACATCATTCTTGACTGCATCAAGAGAAATGGAGGAGAAAGAATCTGAGCAAAACTGCGCTCCTATCAGGATCGCATCATCATCCAGATCCTGCAAAACAAACAAAAAAGAACTTATAACCTTCAGGGAAAAGGAGAAAAAGAAATGTTGAAAGCAAAGAATATTCCTAAAACCAGGTATTATTCAGAACTTTGGCATACTTTGATCATATATTTTCATTGAAAATCATAGATCACACTTAGCAAGTTACCTCATCCAACAATATAACAAGATATTCCGTTGGCAATAACCGTGGGCTACCAGATCCTTCTCTGGCAGTTCGAAGATAGCAACCTGTGACAAAAACCTCCCTCTCTTTCTTCAAAATCCCGTTGGGAGTATCCACCAAGTCATAGTATCTACAAAGATAATTTCACAAACTTATTGGCATCACTGCGAATTCATAGATTACATCCAATGTACACAAGAAAACAGCTGTACATAGATAAGTCATGCATATCCAAACAAGCAACTTGATACACTTACCTACGATGAAGATAAAGATCAATGGTTTTGGAACTCCAATAATCCCCCAAAGTAAGCATGTAAATATTAGTACCTAAAACAAAAGAGAGAGTTAGCAATGAAAACGAAAACAAAGGCATCGATACTGATTGGCATCATCGACATGAAGCTCTAATTGTGAGTAGCTACCTGGAAGAACAAAAGCGTCCACAATCACAGCTTCCAAAACGCTACTTAAGGACAAGAAATTCTTCTCATATATAGAGTCAATTGTAACCATGTTCGGAAGCTTCGTTCTCCTATGTTTCCTTTTCAGCTGATTTATAATCTCCGGCCTTCTCTTCAGAGCGCCTGCCCTGTGTTGCTCACTCCACGCCTTGGAGACAATCAACAGATCAAAGATTTAATAAAACAACCAACAGAAATTGAAATATAGCAAAAGAACTCTGGATCAATAAGTTATAGGCTATAGCTACGAAAGGAAACAGCGATCACAAATTTAAAGTTCTAAGAATTTCGATTCCTTTTTATTAATGTAACAATCATCTAAACGACTAAAAATAGCACATAATAGATAGATAAATTTAACAGGAAAACTCAAAGGAAGCAAGAGAATGGGACTATGAACTCTACTTGATCATTCTAGATTTTCAAAAATAATTAAACCTTGAAACTGTTAGTTCCTTACTTCATTTCATTTCTTAACCATCAATTTGTAGGGAACTAAATGAAGCAATTCAGCAAAACTGAAAAAAAGAAGAAGCGTACAGTAAGTACAGTACCTGAGAGAGATCGGAGAGCAGAATAGCAGCAGTGACTCCACTTGAGTAAGAAACACAAGTTTTGAGGATCCGAGACACGGTCCAGCTCCACCCGGACCCACTATTACCCTCTTCATTTCCACTCGGATCGTCGTCTTCATCGGGGGATAGCACCGACCTCGCGTAATCGATAAACGCGAGAAACGGATCCTCTTCTTCTTCTTCTTCTTCTTCTTCTTGTTTTTTATCGTTATCGATTTCCATTGGCGAAGCTCCGTTTGAGAGAGTCATCGGAGAATTTCTACAGAATCTAAACGGCGAGGGAATTTGTTAAATTCGTTTTGGGAGGGAATTTTGAGAAATTGTACGTTTTCTTTTTTCTTTTACTAATTTGTGTTCTTTTTCATTTTCCTGTGTTATGGCGCGGTTTGGAGGGGTCGCGAAAACTAGGGCGAGAAATAATTGGGTAAACTCGAGCATACGCGTCATTTCGTAAGCCCTATCAACGAAAAACACGAAATGGGCTTGGATGACATTCCAGCCTTTTAGCGATTTGGATTTCTCCATTGAAGCCGCTTTTTTTTTTTCCTATTATGTTATATTTGTAAATTGAATTTTCAATTTTGACTATTATTTTGTTATATTAAAAATTTATTTTTCATATATTTTTATTTTTTATATTAAAAATCATTGAATATTTATATTATAAATAAGTTCAAATTTTAATATAATATATATATATATATCAAAATCAAAACTTTTATCATAATTTTTGTAAAATTAAAAAAATGAAACATTTAGAGGCAGGGGGTAAATTTTGCAGCGAGCATATAATCAACATTAGGCACATCTTGGTTCTGGCTCTAGCATGAACCCAATACCAACCCTCTAATTGTCTTAAATAATCCTTGAAGAAAACTCAATCTTATCATCTAATTGCAAATGCTTTCTATTAATACTAGATCAAAAGGCTAATGTTATCACATCTCTGTAACCAATGAAAGAGATGGTAAGTAGGCCAGTAAAAACAATTGCCATTGAGGCATAATATTGCAAGTGATGTCTCAGATTGATTGATCAGAATATTACATCCTCAGTTTGGCAAAACATACAACATACCTGATCAGAATAAACAGAATGATGATATAAAACGTGTATGTGACTTAATCGAAAGTTGTATTTGCACTCTAAAAATGAAACCTAAACTTTGCTAACCCGAACTCAAAACTCTCGAAACAACTCATTGGTCCTCTTCCCCTTCAAGTGAAAAAGAGTACAACCATAGGGGAAGTGAAACCGAAATCAAGTGTGAAAAAGGTGCAGCCTCATTACAAGGTTGGTGATGGAAATCTCAACAACATTTCTCTTGAGGGCCATGATGCATGTAGACAAATCTATACGGTAATGAAAAGAAAACCTCAAATTTCCTGTTGCAGCTTCACATCAATGATCCCCATTGGAGATTTAGGCTGATAATGTTCATTGGTATCAACCTCTTCAATTTTCCTAAATGCCAAACGCACAAGGTTCCATGTTAGCATAAGCCAAATCATACAAAATCCAGCAAAACAAATCCAGATTACATACAAAAGAAAATGTTCTTACTTGCACCACGTCTTCACCCTTGATGACAAGTCCTAACACAGACAGTTTATCATTTAAATCTGGTATTGGTGCAGTTGTGATAAATAGCTGAAATGCTTTGCTATCTGCTTTAACTTTTGTAGTTCCAAGCATAAAAGCCTCATGTTCTGGACTGATTAGTCACGAGAAAAGATATTAAGTTATCTGAATGACAACATGAAACCAAAGGCAAACAAATATGCCAACAAAAAGTACATTCCAGATGACCTTGTGGTCAGCTGACCGTGAAGCTTGCCTTTTGATGTCCAGTCTTCAATGCCTCCAAGGCCTTGTGGATGCCCTCCTAGAATCACCTAGTCTTTTATCACATGGCGAAAAGGCATCCCTTTGAAGTGTCCTTTTTGACAGCAAAATCAGTCAATTTCAGGATCTTTGATAAGCATTTAGATATTGACTTATATTAGGCAGTGCAGCAAAAATTTGAGTGTCATCTATTCCACCACAGTAATCTTAATTGTCCACAACAGACAATGATGGATTCAGAAAGTTCAAGATAGTGGAACGTTTTCCAGAAAGTTGTGAATGAATTGGCATTCAGTAAAATAAATCACCATATTTTCAAATTCAGGTCATACGTATCAAATAATTCAACAAGAAAAATTCTAAGACTCCTCTTAAAACAGTAGCAGATTTAGTGTTTGTACCTTAAAATTGCAGAGAGAACATCAGATGAAACAAGAAATATTTGAGTGTAATACAGACCAGAGAAGAAGACACATCATGCTGTTACATAGTTACAACTATGCCTACTTATAGTCAGCAAGCATATAAAAATGGTTGCAGTCACAAATATACTCAAAAGGTAGACAGATTGACAAATTAACCTATGGCCACTAATGTAAGTTCTCCCAAATGGATAAAAACAAGTTCTTCTTCCATGAAGGACATAGAGGAACTCTAACAGCCATCTCCCAAAAGATTATAAGAACCGAACAAGAAGGCAAAAAAAAAAAAAACTCTTGTTATCTTTCTAAAATCTAAATAATGGTGCAACGGAGCATTCAGTAAGATGGAAATCTACAATTATAGCGTCAAAAAATTATAGATCACCTGCTAAGGCTTTTGATTCGAACAACCTTTTCTTATTGTTGACCGTTAAACAAAATAAATCTTATGAATCATGTTCCCACTAATCAATAGCAATAAGCAAAAAGTATTAAAGATACCTGGAGAGTTACCATAAGTCAAGAAATTTGTCCACGGTCTCAGTAGAACCATCTTTGAAGAGTTCTATGGTAAGATAGCCTTTTGATGTATTAAGAACCTACAGAAGGGAAATGATTTCTACTTAGTAAAACGGGATTGTTAAACAACTAAACAGGATTTATGCATTTGTACATTGACAAACTAACAGCATATCCAGGAAGATCATATTTCTTCGAATCTACGACGTCATTAACCTGCTGAATCAAAACCAAAAGGCAAAACATAAGTTCAAGAAAACACCCATCACCTAAAAGTCTAGCAGAAAACCAAAAATACCTCCAAAGTTGACAATCCACTCCCTGTTTGCCCCCTTGACCTGCAATTAACAATGAAACCATTTCCCAAGGCATTGAATTGTGGATTAATTTCAGAGGAATTGACAAAGATGTAAAAGAACAAGCAACATGGATTAGACTGGAATAGCAAACCTTTGTAACCAATGCCTGTAAGTGGCAATTAACCACAATACAATCATCAGAACAAATATATTGCAGAAGAGAATCGTGGTGACACTTGTACGAGTTGGCCCTTTCTTCTTTTTGCTTTGAATTAACAGAACCTGAGGCTTTATCATTGCCATGAAAGTTTAGCTTCTTTATACAAAGAAATCCTGTAAATTTCAAAAGCTTCCAATACCCAAACAGAAGAACAGAAAAACTTAGTTTTAATTAGACCTGTCAATATGGGCCGGGCCGGCCCATCCCGGCCCTAGCCCTTGTGGGCTGAAAAAATATGAGCCGGGCCGGGCCAGTCCATATTTTATATGAGCTACAAAATGTTCAGCCCAGTCCAGCCCTTACTAGCACATGGGCCGGGCCGAGCTAGCCCTGCCCCCATCCTCCTGCTCCCACGAGTCCCGGTTCCCCCTGCGGCCCTGCCCGCCCCCTTCCGGCTCCCACGAGTCCCTGTTCCCCCCTGCGGCCCTGCCCGCCCCTCCGGCTCCCAGGAGTCCCGGTTCCCCCTGCGGCCCTGCCGCCCCCTCCAGCTCCCACGAGTCCCGATTTCCCCTGCGGCCTGCCGGGCTGGCTCGTACCAACCCGTTTAGGCCCGATTTTAATACGGGTTTAAATTTTTAAGCCCGGCCCATCCCATATTTTAAAAAAAATGAGCTGGTCCGACGGCCAAGCCCATTTTGACAGGTCTAGTTTTAATCACAGCAAAGTAGATCCATAACTTCGCTTGAACCAAAGATTTTTTAGTATGACTAACTTCACACTCAGCTCTGCAAAATTCGATTATGCTGCTTAAGAGAAATGAAAGCTTTGGAAATTGATCTAGCTTGGCTACTTGTTAAAAGGTGTAATTTGAAAGACTTTCTGCGACGTTTGGTTTTAATATTTTCTAATCAGAGATTAGGTTATAGATTTTTTTGGTTGTGTTCGGTGGTGGTGGGCCATCACTGTAGAGCAGTTCCTCGCAGGAAATGGTGGTGCCAATTTGCGTCTACGTGTCGAAAGCGACGGTTGTGATCGCGTCAGAAGGTTGATGTTGGCCGGCTGGAGAGACGGCGTTTGCCGGTTCTCTGCTTTACAGGTCTGATTTTGTTTTCCTTCTCTCTCCTTGATCTTTTAAGCGCGAAACGCTGTCGGAAGAATTTGAATGGGCTCGCTTTCTCGCTGGACGATAATGATGATTTAGTTTTTGAAACGGTAGGGAAGGTGATCGAACGCCTGGAGTTTCTTGATTTCCCGTGGGGCGAAGCCTTAGTGTGCATAGGTAGACCTGTCAAAATGGGCTTGGCCCATCGGTCAGTCTATTTTTTAAAAAATATGGAGAGTCAGGTTTAAAAATTTAAACCCATATTAAAACCGGGTCTAAACGGGCGAGGGCTGACCCGGGTTGGTGCGGGCTAGCCCGACGGGTCAAAAAAAATTAAACTAATTCGGTAATTCCTAAGTCCTACCCGCCCGGTTACCTGACTCCCCAACTCCCCAAGTCCCGACTCCCCAACCCCCTTTCTTCTTTCTGGAATTTTGACTTTTTCGATCTTTCACGGTAAGTCGCCGCCGGACTGTGGGGGGGGGCAGGCGGCAGGGGGGAACCGGGAATCAGGACTCGTGGGACTGTCAACTGTGGGGAGGGGGCAGGGCCGCAGGGGGGAATCGGTAATCACCCAAAAGGACTCGTGGGAGCCGGAGGGGGCGGGGCAGGGCCGCAGGGGGAATCGGGACTCGTGGGAGGGGGGCCGGGGGAATCAAGTCGGGGCCGTCTGGAGTCGGGGGGAAATAGTAGGGGGCGGGCCATGGGCGGCTGAGGTAGTCGGGCGGGGGTCCATGGATGAACGTTCGGTGTTTCCGTCGGTTGGGGGGAAAGGATTCCCCCTTGAAAAATGGGCTAGCCCGGCCCAGCCCATGGGCTAACAAGGAGTGGGCTGGGTTGAACATTTTGTAACCCATATAAAATATGGGCTAGCCCGGCCCTGCCCATATTTTTTCAGCCCACAAGGGCTAGGGCCGGGTTGGGCTGGGCCGGCCCATATTGACAGGTCTATGCATAGAAGTTACTAGTATTATTAATGAAGCAATAAAAAGTATTTTTCAAGGTTTATATTTGATGTATTATATTATATATTATAATGAATTAAATATTATTATTTTACAAATATATAAATTTAAAAATTGAACATTTTAAAAATAGCTTAAATATTTATATTGATACATTTATATAATGATCTTTTGTAATTAAATGATAATGTATAAGTTCTATATGTGCATTCTTTGTTAAAAAACACAATTTTTTTTTTTGTAATTTTAAGTATGGCATGATTTGTTTACAAAATTGAGACGTACAAATAAAAATTATTTGTTTATGAACAAATTTATGTAATTGGATTAGAGATGTAATTGAGTTGATATATTATTAGAACTTGATCGACTCTTTTTATTTTTATACTTAAGTTCATAACTATTTGAGCTTGATTTAATTATATTTGATCATTAATCATTAAAATAATGAATTCATATTTAAATTTTGATTCAATTTTGAGTTTGAAAATTTTTAGATAAATTTTATAAATTGTTACGTAGATTGTATAAATATATAATATACTTGAAAACAAAGCAAATATTTTAGGCTCACAATTTGCTCTAAGTATTAAGATACTTAAACTTGGCTCCACTTTCTATTTGAATTCGAACTAACTTGATAATGAATAAGTCGAGTTCAAGTAACTATATAGTAAGTTAAATATTGATTAGTTTAAACATGTGCAACAAAATTGAAGAATGATTGTGGTAGATTAATTCAATAACCTAACATTATATTCCCATAAATACATTATATTTTCAAAACGATAAGGCTACAAAGTCAATTTTTAGATCAAATACAAATCAAATTTTTTTTCAAAAATGACACCTTATAGTAACAAAAAGTTAATTGAATTTTTCTATATGCTTACGTTACTGTTTAATGATTTAAAATTTTTTTAAAAATTATATTTTTTCTCTTTAATAAGTATTTACTTTATTTCTTGCTTTCATTCTAACATTTATGATCTTATTTGATTAAGGACGGTTTTTTCACTTTCTTATTTATTAAAAAATTAAAATTTTATTAAATAACTTTGTAAGAAAACCAGGCAAGGATAAAGAATTTCACACCGTAGCAGAGGTTTTACAGAGAGAGAAGGGAGGGAAGAATGAGAGGGAGGGTGATAAAGACGGAGATCAAGCTTGAAGATTACGAGCATTTCCTTGAGAATCCTTACGATGATGCTTTCAGTTACCAGCAGCTTAATCAGGTTACTATTCTCTTCCATTTCCATTTCCAATTTCATTTTCTTTTGTTTTGTCGTCCATTTGGCTCCCCGGAAAAGAAAATCATGAGACTGACAAAGAAAATCTCTACTTATTCTTTTCCTTTTGCGTTTCTGTTTGGTTCCATAACAAACCTGAGAAAAAGTAAAACTAACAAAAGATCTACAGTTCCGTCTCAGGAAAGAGCAATGATTAGAAGAAAAGTGACCAAAGAAAAAGAATTGATTAAAAAGAAAAGTCTACCACCTTCTTTTTCTTCATTTTTTCTTTTTTTTTTTAATAATTTTTTCCTACAAGTGTTTCTCTGATCTCACGTTTTGAAATGTGTTCACAAAAGATCATCTACATGCACGGATTCAAGAAGATTCACAAGCGCCGCAAGGTAAATTTTCTCCGCAAAAAGCTTTGATTTTCTCGCGAATAAATCGGTTTCGTTAACTCATCATGTCTCTCAGGCTGACCTGTACGAAGCGTTGAGCACCATTGATCTGATAAAGCCACAGCGCTCAACGGTCACGGACGATTATCCACCGTACGATGATTCTGCTCTATCGCTGGATCAAGTCAAGCAAGACCTGCAAACTCTGCAGTGGCAGGAGTGTCCTGTACAATCAATCCATGCCGTTCATCCAACGATGCAAGATAATCCAGCTACATCCAGTTGCAGTGATGGCGTCTCTAGAGGCAGCGCCGTATCATCCTTCACCATCCGCCGTAAACGGCAGAGATCGGGGAGGAGGAAGAGAATGAGTGCCGTGGACCGTGGAGGCGTTGAACAGGGTAACGTTACCGTTGGCATTATGAACGGCGGCGTTGAGTCTGGCGTGTCACGTGATCATGATGCTGTTCTGATCCAGCCTGAGTCCTCTTCGTTATTTGTTGATACGTACAGCTGGGACTTTTGATTGGATGGGGCTAATCCACTTGTCCAGTTGTCATTAGTCTATAAGTTTTTGGCTTTTGTGGAACACCGTACTTGATACTTATTGTAATCATCAATTTTGTTTTCGGGTTAAATTTTTTCACCTTTTTACCTATTTTACTTTTCCACAGAAGGAATGTAAGTAGTTAAGATTAGGAAAAAAAAAAATACGAAAATGATTAGAAATTTGGTTGAAAATATATTTATTTTCATTAATTTGAAAAATATTCTTTTATTCTTATTTCTTTGAAATATTAATGGTCTTAATTTTCAAATTAATTTTAAATGAAAAAATACACAAACTTATTTATTATTTATTTCATATTTTAATTTTTATTGACCGATTTGAATTTATAAAGTTCTAAGTTGGTATAAATAGTTGAGATGAATATAACCAATGGCATTTTGGCAGAATATTTTTTCAATTATTTCAGTAGTAATTGAAAGGCTAAAATGGAAGTATATATATACCTTGCTAAGGGCTAATGTTTAGCATGCTATAAATAAATGATGTGTACCTCAAGCGCAATAAGAATTCAAGATTATCTTTTTTAAAATCAAATAAAATAAATTTATTATTATAAAAAAATAAAATTATTGATATTTGAATAAAATTAAGATACACATATAATTAGAGAAATATAATATTATCTGTTAAACTCACCTGAAATACAATAATCAAAATAAATATATAATTTTCACTCCAACACTACTATTAAATATAAGTCACTTACATTTGTTTTGAATGTGTAGTTGATTTTTCTGTCCTCAATAAAATGATTTTTTTCGTTGTATGTTGAGTAAAGATTGTGATGCCGTTAAAAATCTTTAGTAAACTCGAATCGACATTAATATAATATAATTTTTAATTATTTATGAAATTTATTACTTTAAAAAAAAATATCGATGTAACATGATCAGTATAGAAATAAAAAAATTTGTTCATGTCACTTATGATATTTAATATAATCTTTTTTTCTAAAGCGCAGTCCATATATACGAGAAAAGGGGGTTTACAAAAGATATGTGATTGTTTTGTGCTGTAGATAATATTTGACATGATGGTGTATCTTTTCTTCTTCCATGTTGCATGGAAAATCCATGTTCTGGGCCTATGGAGATTCCACCACGTCAAAAGCTGCTGCCAGAAAAATGTTTGAATGGGGACTTAAAAGGACAAAAAAGAGAGCAATAATAAACTGCAAGACTACTTTGAAACAGCAGCTTCGGGATGTGATTTGAAACTGGCAAATCACAAAAAAACACCAAAGCAATTGTAAGTGTAAACTGCATGATTGACGATGCTGATGATAATTCATATGTATTCTCCCTCAGGCCCCTGCCCCTAGCCTTTTCACATGGGATACTCGCATAGAGGTTCTGGTTTGCCCCCATTTCGAGTAGATGCGGTCGGTTAACAGCGAATATATTTAACAGCAAGAAACAACAAGCTGAATAACAACATCTGAGTGACTCGGACTTTAGCATTGTGGCACTTGAGCTTAGCCGACAATCTCTTTTGGAAGCCTCAACAACAGATAAGAGAGCAAAGATAAAGATTTAACGTACCATATTTTTTCAGTTTACAAAAAGCTGTTGCAGGGAAAAGATGCATCAGAATGTATGTAGGAAAGTTGCAATCATCTTATGTCTTGACTAAGTAAGGAAAAGGGATTAGTACTGATGAGAGAAAAAGGATTCATCCACCAATATTGTACGTAGGGAAAAGGCTGATTAAGACTTGAGAGGGATGGTAGTTAAGGTTTTGAACTTCATTGATATAGAACTTTGATAAGGTAATGTTTGATATCAATATTTCAAGATCATCATCGTAATTTAATCATGATGGTGATGTTGCCTTTAGACATAACATTTGCATATATAATGAATGTTCTACGTGAACTTTTCTATGCTGCTCTCAAGAGGGAAGATAATTAAGTTTTGGTAATTCTTTCACTTTGAATCTTATTGAGTTGGATTTTATTAATGTAGAATTATACTGAGGCAAAGTTTGGTGTCATTTTCTAGATTATTACTGTAATTTAATTATCGGTGTTATCTTTAGACGTGATATTTGTTTATATAATTTAATATTTTTTGTAACAGTTTACAAATTGAATGTTTTAAACTCTTCTCAGTCTATGCAGTCTGGGGACTAATATTTGGATGGCAAAGCAGGGATTCGATGATGACAGGATGAACTGAGACAACAACCAAATCATAAACTAATTAAGAAGCTGCTTTTCTTTCTTAAGTCATATGCCTTCTAGTATTGATACTGGGGGCGCATGTACATAACTATTGAGTGAGCGAGCTGTCCTTCAAATTTGAACAGAAGAATTGGGAGAAATGACATGGAAATGTATACAAAAACATGTGACTGATTACAAAGATTGAGCGAATCACTTGATGACACTATTGGTCCATTTTTGTGGTGCAGGCCATGTAGATGGTTTACCACTTATTGTACTTGCTAAATAAGAAAACGACTCTCTGAAACACTGCCTGCAGCTTTCTTTCACTCCACCAGTAAATTATAAAACTACCTGGCAAATTTGCTCACAGGAATCAGAAGATCACACCCTCCAAAAGATGCATCAAGTTTTCATGCAACTTGATGATGTGGAGTTCATAGAACTCGGAGGAGAAAATAGGGCGGGAGAGAGTAAAAAATCTAATACAATTCTGTAGTATATAAGACTGAAAGTGATGAGGTGCTTGTGGCAGTTAGCCCATTCAAGAAAGATTCAGTCATCGAAAACTTTACTTCCCAACTTAGGCTGAAATCCAACTTGTTTCTTTTACCCAAGGGGCAATGGTTGACAACATAGAAGATAAGGTTCTGGTTAGGGAATTTGATGATGGCAGAGATATTGAAGTGGTGGGGAAGCTTCAGAAGAACTGTGAGATAGGATCTAATAATAAGGGGGCATCCATTTTCACAAACATGACGGGTGACCCTTTGTGTAGGATTAGGTTCTATCCACTTCATCTCATGCTGGTAAGTGAACGAGAGTGATTAACCCTGGCGGTCATCATATTTTACAGTCATCTTTATCTCTCATGGAATAAACATTTCTAATGATTAATTGTCAATGTTCCTTATAATTGCTTTACTTTCTTTAAGGAAACCCATTGTCCCCATGAGGATCATTGTTGATGTAGATATAACTGAATGGCATGACGGGTTGATGTCCTTGAAAATGGCCTACAGGTAGCTGAGCTGCGTGAAAATCGGGAGCTTGTCGGAGTGATTAGAGGCTGCATCAAGCATGTGGGGACTAAATTTGGAGGAACACATGTGAAGTTGGGTTGCATCCTAGGCCTTCGAGTATCTCCCAGACATCGGTATAATTCTCTCTCAACCTTTCACTTCCTGTACAAACTTCACTGTGAGGTCACTGTTCTTTGTTTCCAATTTCATTGTCTAGCTAGGGCAAAACCTTTCATCTTGTTCAAACCAAGTTAAACACATTACAGATCAACAGGTTTAGTGGTGAGTATTGACAAGATCTCAGATGAAAATAACTAGAACTGCCCAAGTATGATCTTTCAAATAACCTTCTTCTCAATGCATTGAAAACGTTCTATTCTTTTTCCTTCTTTCTTTTTGGATGTAAAACAAACAGATGTTGACATAGAATACAGACCTTGGAAGTGTAGAATCACAATTTTAATCACAGAGGAAAATTGTTTAAGTGCTTTTGGTTAATCTTGATATTGATCTTGATGAATTGAAAATTGACGAGTAAATCAATTAGTATATATTTAGGATACTACTACATTATTTGACCCTATATTCCAGTGATCTCAACTTTACCTGAGACCTAACCTAACTGCCATTGAGGTGATTGCAAGCTGCTTGGACTAAGATTCCTTTTCAAGCAGTACTTTTTCCTTCATTTGTTTTTATTCTTTTTTCCCTAAATGTATCTAAAAAATCCTATTTATAACTAAGATGATGTATAAATTTTCCTTTTTAAACAAATGTAGGCGAATGGGGATCGGATTAAAACTTGTGAGAGCAATTGAAGAATGGTTGATAAACAATGGAGCACACTATACTTTCCTGGCAACAGAAAAGAATAATGTTGCCTCAACAAATCTTTTCACTGCCAAATGCAATTACAGAAACTTAAGCTCATTGGTCATATTTGTTCAACCAATCATCAGTTTTGCAATGGAGGGTCTCTCTCAAGATATCAAGGTAGAGAAGTTGAGTACAGACCAAGCACTTTCTTTGTATGATAACAAGCTCCGAGGCAAAGACATATATCTGACTGACATTGATGCAATCCTGAAAGAAAAGCTGAGCCTTGGCACATGGGTATCTTATTTCAAACAAGATGAATGGATAGGTTTGCATAGCAAAGAGAAGGATGAAGATATTATCAGTACAAGTCCACGCTCTTGGGCCATGTTTAGCATATGGAATTCTTGTGAAACTTTCAAGATTCATATCAAGAAGTCCCATCCACTGAAGTTTTTCCATGCAACTTTAAGCCATGCAAGAGACAAGATCTTCCCGTGCCTCAAAATCCCAATATGTGATTCACTTGAAAAACCATTTGGTTTCCTTTTCCTTTATGGACTTCATGGAGAGGGAGCGAGGCTTGGGGAGCTCATGAAATCTGCATGGAGCTTCGCGTCAAGATTGGCTGAAAATGTGAAGGACTGCAAGGTGATCATAACTGAGCTAGGATTCTCTGATCCTCTCATTGAACATGTCCCCAATGAATCATCTATGTCACGCATCGATGATCTCTGGTACTTGAAGAAAGTGAATGGCTCCATCCATGAAGAGAATGACCTAGGGATGATGGGGGAACTGGGAAATGTGGTTGTTGATCCAAGAGACTTTTAACTAGCTAGGGTTCCTTTCTAAATATAAACCTTTATTGTTCATGGGTTTTTGTTTTTTCTCCAAAATAAAAAAACTACTACCATGTACTTGTTATTAATTAACTGCAATCATTTATCATCTGTATCCTTAATGAAATTTTCTAGTGGAGCTGAAGAGAAATTCAAACTTTGTTCTTGGATTCATAACCCTAGCCCCCTAACCCCTCGTATTACCACAACTCATCAATGCAAATACACGCATGCAACAAACAGACACTGCTATAAGTCCAGGCTATCCCGGATTACAATCTGCTCAAACCCATAACTTTATCTTGGTGGAGGAGTCATACTCTTCCTGTCAATTCTCCTTCTTTGGTGGGGGTGAAAGAAATGAATACCGAAAGTTTGATCAAAGTAGGGCCTTGAGGAAGTTGTAAAGGAGAATTTTGGGATGAGAAAGGTCATTCTGATATCACTGAAATATATATTTCCTATGGGGGAGAGATCAATTCTATCAAATTTCAGTACGTTGAGAATGAAACCCTAATGATGTCTGCGCTTCACGGGCAAAATATCGGTCCAAAGTTCTATGTTGTAAGGTCTTATAAGCCTTCTCCATTGAGAAAGGCTCAAGTTTATACAATCATCGAGGTTTCCTCTCAAAATTCTTTCCATGTAAATCTTAGCAATGTTAAGATTCTGATCAATTACCCAATTTTTTTTTATTCTTTTCCTTGAACATGGTTAGAACAACATAATTAATTAACGAAACACATTTTATAAAATGATGTTACTTATCAAAGACTATAGACAAATGCCAACAAAATCCATCTTTCGTATGTGGTGTTTTAACTATATACATGCAGGTATATATTCTATTAATTATCCATCCGAGTTTATTACTGGGATAGCCGGGGCTTGGAGTACCAATAGTCTCCTTTTGCTGACCTTTATCACCAATAAAGCAAGGCATGGACCCATTGGTTGGCAAGGATCAACTGGGCGGTGGTCGAAGTTTTTTAATTAAGAATTAGATTTTAACTTGGTAATTTACGTGGATTTGGTAGTTTTTACGGGCACTTTAAGCAGGTTTATAACGGAAGCAGGCCTTACCTCACTTCCCTGGGAGTGCATGTGAAGCCTGGTTCAAACCTGGGAAACATAGTAGGAAAGGGAAATGTGTTGGAATAATGCATGGAAATGAGTTGTTCGACTATTGGAAATGCAAGAATTATTATATGAAGCACAAGTTCTAGTGAGTCTTAGTTATCAGGCCTTGCAAAAGCTTTTCTTAAGTATATTTCATGACTATAGTTTGTGAAGTGCACTATATATTCAATGTCAATAACCATTTTACTTGTGCATATCTGAATCCTTATAGGCTCTACATTACCCACTTTTAAAAAATTAATTTATTTAAATGTTTAATGTCCATATTTATAAACGTTGCAAAAATATTCTAACCTAACGTAGAATTAAAACTATCTATCTACAACTTCTTCAGAAGCTCCTAAGTTACTACTCAGCTACTTCCTACTATAAAATCCAGGAATGTGGCCCAGCCCACCCCTGATTTCAAGCTGCCCATAGATTCAGAAGATATAAGCTGTGAGGCCGATTTCCTTTTGATGGGTGGTAAAAAATGGAAGACTCCCATCCATTGAAGTTTTTCCATGCAACTTTAAGCCATGCAAGAGACAAGATCTTACCGGGCCTCAAAATTCCAATATGTGATTCACTTGAAAAACCATTTGGTTTCGTTTTCCTTTATGGACTTTATGGAGAGGGAGAGAGGCTTGGGGAGCTCATGAAATCCGCATAGAGCTTCGCATCAAGATTGGCTGAAAACGTGAAGGACTGCTAGGTGATCATAACTGAGATAGGAGCCTAGGAGGGTCTGATCCTCTCACTGAGCATGTCCTCAATGAATCATCAATGTCACGCATCGATGATCTCTGGTACTTGAAGAAAGTGGATGGTTCCATCCATGAAGAGAATGACCTTGGGATGATGGGAAAATTAGATAATGTCGTTGTTAATAACTAGCTAGGGTTCCTTGCTAAATATAAACCGCTATTGTTCATGGGTTTTTGTTTTTCTTTTTCAAAGAAAAAAACTACTACCATGTACTTGTCATTAATTAACTGCAATTATTTGTCATCTGTATGCTTCATGAAGTTTTGTAGTAGAGCTGAAAAAGTCATTCAAACTTTGTTCTTGGATTCATAACTGTAGCACCTTAACCCCTCGTATTACCACAACTCATCAATGCAGATACATGCATGCAACAAACATACACTGCTATCTAAGTCCAGGCTATCCGGGACAACAATCTGCTCAAACACATCAGTTTATCTTGGTCAAGGAGTTATACTTTTCCTGAGAGTTCTCCTTCTTTGGTGGGGGTGAAAGAAATGAATACGGAAAGTTTGATCAAAATATAGCCTCAGGAAGTTGTACAGGAGAATTTTGGGATGAAGAAGGTCATTCTGAAATTGCTGAAATATATATTTTCCATGGGAGTGATGCGATCAATTCTATCCAATTTCAGTACGTTGAGAATGGAACCGTAAGGACGTTTGCGCTTCACGGGCAAAGCACCGGTCCAATGTTCGATGTTGTAAGTCCCCCGTGAGCCTTTTTCATCGAGCAAAGCTCAAGTTTTTACAATCATCAACGTTTCATTTCAAAGTTCTTTGCATTTAAATCTTAGCATTGTTAAGTTGTCATATAAGAAAAAATTATTCTCAATTACCCAATTTTTTGTTTTATTCCTTTACCATGGTGAGAAAAAATGAAACACATTTTATAAAATGATATTCCTTATAAAAAACTATAGACAAATGCTAACAAAATCCATTTTCTGAATGTTGTGTTTAAACTATGTACATGCAGGTAAAGCTTAATTATCCATCCGAGTTTATTACTGTGATAGCCGGGCATCGGGATGCCACTTATATCCTTACACTCACCTTTATCACCAATTTGGGAAGGCATGGACCCTTTGGTATCCGGTCGATCTATGGAAATTATGAATATAACTTTAAACTTGGTAGTTCACGTAGATTTGGTGGTTTTTGCGGGCACTTTTCGCAAGGTATTAACCAAACCAGGTTCAGGTCTCCTGAAGTTCATGTGAAGCCTGGTTCAGACAATGGAACCATAGTCGGAAACGGAGATGTGTAACGCATGGAAATGAGTTTGTTCGAGCATTGAAATGCAAGCTTCACTATTAAAGTAAAAGTTTCAGCTATTATGAATTTAGATTGTAATCAAATAGAGTTTATATCCAATGTCAACAGGCATTTTGCTTGATAATATCTGAATCCAGGATTTCAATTTATTTTATTGCTCACCAGACTGCTGTTGCTGCTCCAGGTGGCAACAGACAATTGCTATCTTCTTTTCAGAAAGTTAACTTGTTGAGGTATACAACAAATATGCTTCTGATATGAGATTGAAGCACTTTATTTGCTTCTTTTCTTGCATTTATGGTGACATAATGCCCAAGTTAGTACTATAAAATCCGGGAATGTGACCCAGCCCATCCCTACTTTTAAGCTGCGCTTAGATCCTTAATATATGAGCCCATTTCGCTTTGATGTAAATAAAAGTAAGAACTTGACAATAATGTAAATATTTTTTTACCACCAATAATGTAAGTACTAGTCTTTCTTTTTCCTTTAATCTTTTGCCTGCATCTTGTTCCTTGGTTTTGGTTCTGTTGTGATAATTTAATGCAGGGATTCGTGCTACTTCCCTCTGTTTCTTTGAAGCAATAAAATTTCAATACCCAAGAAAGGGAATCTTCAGGTTGACATGACATACTTCTTCAGGCTACACAGTCAGTTTTACACCTTGAATGTAATTGCAGCATCCTTTTTTACATTGATGACATATTATTATAAGTACTGGTTGGCTCTGAGGACATTGAGCTCAATTTTACTTGATTGTATGTCAAGCTTTGAAGAGCAGAGCCTAAACTGAAAAAACTTGGTAGGGTCATGAGCATAATGTAAATCTCCTTTCTTGATGTTGATAAATCATTACTTTGCTGCAGCCTAATTCAAAGTATATACAATATTGACATTTTTCAACATGCGGTATGAGAAAATATTCTACAGTTTCTGTGCACAGGTTGAATTGTAATGGCTAGTGAAGGAGAGACATACCATAAGCATTTCTTTTTTCCAGATTTTCGTACAGTTGTCTATGAATCATCTACTACCGTAGCTTACATAACAATAAGTATTCTAGTATGCACCTGCAAAGATATAACTGCAACTGTCATATGCTGGTTTGAGGCAAAGTCATGGTGGTTCTTTTCTGTGATCTCCACACTCTTCTTGGAGATTTGATTCTCTTAGGAGTAAAGCTTCCAGGATTTTCCATCAAAATGTCCAGTTCAGATGGGTCCAATAATAATTTATCTTTGATAAAAGCATCCAAATCTAATCCACTCTCATTTTCAATGTCAAAGCCATCATTTTGTCCAGAGGATGAGCTGACCAGTGGTTCTTGAGCACTAGTTTCATTAACTCCTGCATCTTTCAGAGGTTCCTGTGCCTTGTTGCTCGGATCTTGGTCCAAATTCAGGAGTCTCTTTATGCTGTCAAGGGCTGGATCAATGACATCTAAAAATCCCATTACCCATGAAGCATCATCCACAACTTCAGTTCGCTGTTTCATGCAACCCAAAGAGGAAAGGAAAAAAATCATTCAGAGGCTTCTCAACAGCATCATGATTCTGAGGAACTCGAACTTAAAAAGTGTATAGGAAAGCTATAAGTTTTCCTAAATTTATTAGGCAGCAGGAAAATAGATGGTTTGTTTACAGAATAATAGAACGAAGCTTAAGTAAGCATCCTGTAAGCCAATTACTGACCTGCTGGAAATAGAGGTTACGAATTTCTTCAGCACGCACAGAGTTTCCTTGGTCCTCCTCCAATGCTGCCCATGTCATCCATGTTACGTAGCTCTGAGAATTTATATTGAGCGAGGATCTAAATAACCGTCGAGCTGCTGATAAGTTACCAGCTCTCTGTTCCAAAACACCCCAAGCCTACAACAAATGGCAACTAGCTAAATGTGTGCACTATGCTTGCAGAAGATTAATTGCTAGGAGTTTAGGGCATTTAAACTTGACATCTGTATGCCTCATATGATGTGGATATTAAACTATTACCTGTAAACATCGAGCAGCACTTTCAGTTGTTGAGTCAATTGACAGTGCTCTTTGGTACAATTCCCTTGCTGTGGATATGTTCCCTTCCTTCCATTCCATCCATCCCCATGCCTGACAAGCTCAAAGTATTAGATATGGAGATGATTTCCTCCAAGACTTAACAAGGTTTAAATCAAGTTTAAGAGTTATAAAATCGGTAATACTCTTTGTTATAATGGGCTACACACACACACACAGGTACAAACCAAAGAGCTTAAAGAATTTCTTACAATCCAGACTGGTTGGTGCCTTGGGTCCAGCTCAGAGGCTCTCCTGAACAAAACTCGAGCTAGATTTGCTGTTGAGTGTTTATATTCCAACAAAGCAAGAGACTGAAGTAATACAGGATCTCTAGGATTGAGTGCATGGCCTATCTTTAAAAGTTTTCTTCCCTTGTCAATATTGCCTATATTAGCTTCAAAAACTCCCCAAACATGCCATGCAAACCTGTTCTTGGGGCTTGCCTGGACTGCTTTCTGCAGATTAAATACACATATCACAGTGATGACAGTAAAATCACAAAATTAGGTGTGTGTGTGTGTGTGTGTGTGAGAGAGAGAGAGAGAGAGAGAGAGAGCATGACTTTTCTATTTGGCTTTCATTCTGAAAGCTATAACCAAATACTATCATAATGAATAACCTTGTCAATTAGAAAGGTTTACCTCAAATAGTAGCCTCGCAGCACGATAATTCTCCTGTTGCACCTCCAACTGAGCCCATGCCTGTGTTTAATGAATTTGACACATGCAAGAAGAAAAACTTAATTAAAGCATACTTGCAACAAACAAAGTCAATTAAACTACGTATAAGCCAAGGCATACAACACTAAAGACTTACCAGCCAACTGGCACAGCTTTTTGGGTTGCACTTGGTGGCCTGCCTGAACAAGTAACGAGCCTGCTCGTACCTACTTGCTCTAGCTTCCAGCAATGCAAGGGTTTGATAGATGTACTCATTTCCACTGCAGAATTTAAGACCTTTAGCAAGCAGATGCCTTGCCTTTTTGACATTCCCCTGTTTTAGCTCTAGAACTGCCCATCCATGCCAGGCAGCAATGTGTCTCTTGTCAGCAACTGTGGCTGCGTCAAATAGTTCTCGAGCCCTTCTTATATTTCCCATCTTATTCTCCAACACAGCCCAGCACTGTTCCAAGAGTATATAATTGTTGTCAATTATGTATAAGAGGAAGAATATATAAATGAAACACAGTTCATTAAATTGATTCGTGGATCTATGACTAGTGACATATCTATGTTTAACAAAATCTTTTTCTTTGAATGCTTGCAGCAGCATGGTAGGTCCATTACACTCTCATTAAAACTAAAATCTCCATAGATTTCTGTGAAAATTCTAATTGCTTACAAACAAGTGGCCACCATAAAATATCTTCTCTGCTTCACTACATAGAAGGCAAACCGGCCTCAGTACTTGCAAAACTTTGAGTCCTCATCCCCAAGTACTATCTTACAATTCTCAAGTGGATAAAACAGGGTGTTTGCAAAACCAGGCGAATAATGATCACAGTAACCATCCTAAGACAAAAGCTTTCATCTCAGAACCGGTATCATGAGCATGAACTTGAATTTGAAAACCACAAACATCATAAAGATTCCCGGTGAAATTAAAATCAGAGATTACTTGAAATTTCCAGAAGTTCATTCCATTAGTCCCCTATAATCGTAAGTAGTATTGATAAAACAAGGCAAGAAACAGTTACGATTACTCCATAAGCAAATAATAGCAAAGGAGCAATCACATTGGCAAACAAAAGGAAAAGAATGCAAAACCTGCCAAATATAAGGATTTTCTCCTTGGGTAGCCTGGCAACCTCTCTCATACACAGCTCTCGCTTCTGCCCTTTTTGATTGCTTGCTCAATATCTTCCCTAATGTTACATATGATCTCCCATCTTCCGGCCAATAGTACATACACTAGAAACAAATTCGAAAACCCCATCATAAGGATCACCACACAATGCCACAATCCCCAACAAGCAACTTTAAGCACAAATGTAACACATGAAAAACACCAGCATCCAAGCAGCCTTACCTTCTCCAGTATCTTTTCAGCTTCTTCATAACGATACTTCCTCGCCAAGACCCTCGCTTTATACAAGGCCAAGTCCAAGTTCACAGTTAGCGGCTTTCCTAGAGAACCCCCAGACTCCACTCTTTCGGGCTCAAACATAGGCATTTTCTTGGCAAACTCCTCGAGACCAGCACCTATACGCGACGATTTCAATGCGTCATCATCACCTTCAGCTTCACCATCGTCACTCTCATCATCTTCCCTGGAAATATCCGTGACTGGCCTGCGAACGACCAGGACCTTCTTGAAAGTGTCCTGCTCGGCTTCCACAGAGACTTCCTGGTCTGCTTCTTTGTCCAGGACTGGAGAAGAGGAGGTGTTCTTGGAAGAGCATGGAGGGATCAGAGAGAGGAGGGAAGGAGTGGGGAGGCGAGTTTTGAAGGGAGTTACTGTTTTGAAGGTGAACTTGTTGGGGTTCTGGGAAGGAGAAAAGAGGGTAAAGTTGGGTTTTGGTGAGGAAGACGAAGGCGAGGAAGAGAAGAGTCGCATTCTTTCCTTCTGGTTTTTACTTCACTTGCATTTTTAACGGATAAAACTGTCTGATTTTCATGGAGGGGAACGTTAGGCGGGCACCGGGGAAGGAGAGAACAGGGTTTTAATCACCAAAATGCCCTTCTGCTTGATGATTTATAACATATTATTACCCGACTTTTTAGCCTGTATTAAAGGTTAATATGGTCAATTCGTGCTAGACTAAAGTAGATTCAGAGGATTAGGGTATATTCGTAATTGGGCAGCTCAGACACGACTGGTCTGAGACAGGCCACGTTTGCCCGCTCTTTTTCAGAGGCTCAGGTTGAGATTTCACAGGGTACGTGGAGACATTCCATTGGTGATGTAATCTGAATATCATTAACAGGAAATATATAGTACTATTTGTAGTTCTACAATCGTCGATCATCAGATCAGGGTGATGATTCCCCTGTTCTTTTCTGCTTCATAATCATAAAATGACATCTCAAGAATAATCCCAACAATTTAAATGGAAAAGCTTCCTGTCTTCTCCCTTTAATTCTTTGATGGCAGAGAAAAATTCCCATCTCACAAGAACATCATGACAGACAAGGTCATCAGCAAAATCCTGCTTAGAAATTACGGAACAGAAGTTTCTCCAAACAACAATGGTCAGAGAAGTAACAAGAACCAATTCTAGTTAAAAACAGATGGAACAATTACTCAGACAAGTAGTTAGGTAAAGATGTTGCTACTGCACCAGTTTAGCAGGTTTTAACTAATGAAATAGCTGATATATGTGGATATTAATTCACCAAAGCTTTTACAATGAAGGAAAATGTCAAAGATGAGCAATGAATCAGGTTAAGCTCACGATTCATGAGCATCAAAAATCATTTACAGTTGGAAAGACAGAACTGGAACAACTACAGAACTTTGAAATTTTGCCAGGGTTATTTTTGCAGACAACATTATTGTACATGAAAGAAACTCAATGATTAGCAAAGGAGAAAACTAAAATCCTCCTTTCACCTGAAATCAGCATGTCATTCCGAAGAAAAGCTGAGAAGACCATATCTTATTTCAAATAAGATGACGTGGAGTAAATTATGCAAAAGCTAACTTACACCCCACCGCCTCTTTCGAGCAGGCCTTTGGTGCTTAATTTCATTAGTGTCAACTACCAAGTCAACTTGGGGCTCAGAAGTCTTGTCTGGCTCCATTTTTATTGTGATGGGATCCTTAAACCGTTCCCTTCGTTTCTCCATCTTTGCTAGTGTCTCCACTATCCGTTTGTTGTCATATTCACCCACAGCTCTATTCCCATCAGAACAACTGTCAACATGCAATGTTCTCATCTTGACCTTGCTCCTTTGCACCATAGTCTCAGAAGCATTTTCCTTTTCCAGGTTAATGCCTTTAATACTTTGTTCTTCACATATAATCTGACCCTCCTCAATATCCAGATCTTGATTACACTCTGCAACTGAAAACTTATCAAGCTGTTTCTCACTATTTCAGCTACCATCCGTATTTGAGATGTCTGTCTTAACTCCGTTGCCTCGACAAGAATCATTAACATCCCTTAAAGATTTCTGCTTCATAGGAAATTCCAAGCCAATCTTTTCAAGCCTTCCATTGCATATTAAGCTTCCACCATCTGAGTGCCTCACAGAAGACTGCAGAATGTATTATAATATGGAAATGTCACAGATTATAATTTTCCATGCTCTAGACAATTTATCAAATATATATATATATATATATAAAAACAGGGGAAGGTAAGAAGTATCAGATGAAATAATGAATGCGGATGCTTATACACTGTGCTCAAGAACAAAAATTCAGGAAAAGATCAATATCAACCATGATACTACCTATGAATGTAAGAATGCAAGTAGTGCAGTGAATCATGAATGCAGAAATGTAAATCATGCAGTTGATACTAAAATAACAAGAACTGTCAAAAATAATTGTCTGCAAATAGTGACAAATCATTTTAATTGCTATTGTCACCAATATCTAAAAAATTAAAACTGTTAAACTGACACAATCAAATTACTTTGTCCATCAAAGACCAGAAAATCTGTAACTCTGTCCAGCGAAGTTGAAGTGTACAAATTTTGAAAGTACAAGCATGACCATCCCACGAACACATGGAAAAGGAAATTATTCTAACTTAAATCAATTGACCTGTATTCCAGCACTCCAACTATATGAACAGCATAAAAGATACGGAATTATAGATAAGATAAAAGAAAAGAAAGAAACATGCAATAAGATAGCATTAGAAAAAGAAAAGAAGACTTGGTCAACACAAATAGAACACTCAAATAAACAAGTACAATTATACAAGGCTTTTTGGACCTCAGTTTCCCCAACTTTACCTTTCCTTCCCCAACAATCAAGTCAACTGAGTCCCTGTCCTTCAGGACCTTCTGCTCATGCCTAATAATAGAATTTCTTTCACGACAGTAGGCATTACTACCTTCAGTTATCATTTCATATCCGTGATGCTCCAACATCAAATCATTAATAAGCATCTCATCACAGAGGGATCCACGCCTAGCATTAATTAAGTCATGCTTAGAAGTTTCTTGACAGGAAAAAGACGCCCCTTGGGCTAACACTCTATCATTTCCAAGTAGTTTATCCTCCCTCCAGTGTACTACTCTACATCGCTGACTATGGCCCCTTCTCCACAACTGAACTTGATTCTTATTTGGCAAGATACCATCTTCATTGTCATCAATATAATCATAACAACCGCATCGACCATTGTCCCTGTCTTCCTCATGACATACCATTCTCTGATGTCTATGGTATCTACCAATAAACTTGGAGTCATATGCCTCATTTCTTGATAATAAAGTGTTACACCGCCTTCTTCCATTAGGTACAGAAGGTTCTCTGTCAGTCTCCAAAGCTAGAGATCTACAATACGTGTGTCTCAGATAGTCTTCACTTTCCATTGGCCACAATCTATCCAAAGGGAAATAGGCAGGATCAACATATCTACCTTTTCTGCCAGAAACTTTGAATTCTCTCCTAATTGGTGGTAGCCATCTCTCATATGGTTCAACCAAATCCCTTTCACAACGAGTGAATGGAATGGATCTACCATACTTTTCTTTTAACCATTCATCTTCATGCTTATAATCTAATGGACAATCATCATGATCAGTTTTCTTCCTAAGCTGGAGTCCATCATATCCCCTTCTCCATTGAATATCTCTTTCTTTTGAAGCAGACGAATACCTTGAGACTAACCTCTCAGATTCCCTGTAAGTGTGAGGAAACAAACCCCGTTGAGCAGGAAGTCTTTGTCCATGATGCCAAAACCCATCCATGTTCTCTTCTTTATCCATGCCAGCTCTTCTTCCATGATAAAACTCCTTTTTCCATTTTTCCCCAGCAAACTGATCCAAATCTTCTTTTAAGCTTAGATGACCTTTTGTGCGGACAGCCCGAAGATGGCTGTCAGCAAACCTTTTTTGGCCATTAACACAAGGTCCTTTCTCCTTGTAGCATGAGGAACCTTCTCTGTCATGATAACCAAGATCTTGCAGTCTTTCTTTCTGTCTGCTACAATCAGATGAGTAATCTTTATCACAGAGTTTCTGTGCATTTGATGAAGGGGGAGCTGTATAACAGTTTTCAGGATATATCTTCTGATCAGCAATACCGTGAGGTCGACCACGGTGATGCTTCCTTTCTTCCTCAGCAGGATTTTTACATCTTTGATATCTTTTTCTATCACACTCAGCATCTGATATTAGAGAAATGTCATCATCACTTTCATGCAAGATCCTCTGTTTCACAAGAGGTTGGTGTCTCCAGCTCTCATGCTTTTGCTTGTCTTTGAGGGGACATGAATGTATTGAATAACCTTCTCCATCATCTGATTTTGTTTTGCTGCCATCAATTCTGGAACTTTTATGATAAGATGCAACAGACTTCTGCAATTCAGAGCCATAATCTAGTGATTGCCTTCTTAATGGACTTGGACCTTCAGTGGAAACAGCATGAACACTATCTTTGGATCTTTCTTCAGAATTGCTTTCGGAAAAGGAAACTGTAGGACTAAAATGACTCCGATCGTCAAATGATGGTCCTGGTTCAATCATGCAAGGATCTGACTGGTAAGTATTTCTGCAAGCCACTTCATTTTCCTTATATGTTGTTTCCATTGATTCAGCAATTCCTTCTGATATGCAAACATCCATATTTGGATGACAACCCCCATTCATATCAGAGAGCTTGTCATTTTTGTGATTATTAGTCTCTAGTGAAGTTTGATTAGATGCAGTTATTGGCTGCAAAGACCTAATCACATTAAAACAAGAAATTTTATCTTGTCAGTGGTTTATGGGAAAAAAATAAGCTTATTCTAATATAATATTAAACTAACCTAGCATGACTATGCAGCCTATGTATTATAAAAGGTGATAAATACAGATGAAGCCAACAATAAACCTTTTATGCAAGCATTAAATTAATACCAGTATCCCCTTTTTATTTATCTACAGAAGTGTTCATGGAATCCTTCAATTTTTTTTTTTTTTGAGTGGGGTGGGAGGGCGGGGTGCGCTGAGAATCCTTTAATTCTAATACTTCAAATCAGATCAATCTAACAGTACACCCATGTTAGAAACCAGAAGCTCCAACAAGGGACATCCAGAGCAAATCAACCATGTGCAGAGCTCAACAGACGGATCTATTAAGCTTCAAATATCTAACTAATCACATTAATAATATGGAAAACTATGTTTCAAGAACACAATGGATTCAGACCTCAAAGGAGAAGACAGGGATGCACTTCTGACCCTTGCACAATGCTCTCCAGACAGGTCATCACTGCTAGCACTAACAGAAAAGCAAACATCTCTGTCATCCTCCGCATCCAACTTCCCAGATTCTGACACTTCACACTTTCTACCATGACCTAGTTCCTCCATTGCAGACTCAGAGGAATCCACAGTGGAATCCTGCACAGTTATCTGGCCCCACCCATGGAATTAGAAATGATACAAAGGAATACAATATGTAAAAATTATGCCTGTAAAGACTACAGTTAACAGCAAACCTGTATAATAACATCAGAATCCTGAAAACGTGGACGCCTTAGATCCATGGATGGTTGGCGTTCATTGATGCTGTCTTCGACCTGAATTGCTCTTCCTTTTGGCTGAAATAATAAGCCACTACATAATTAAACTGAGCAATATGCTTGTCAACACTGATGGAAATAGAGAATACAGATCATATCAGATACTGAAGGTTTAGCATACCAATTCCAAGGGCATCTCTCCTCTATCAGCACATTTAGATGATGGTTCAACTTTAGATACATCCTCAGTCATAGCTTCCTGGGTTGCTGTCTGAAGCCCAGCCTCAGCTTCATAAGCCTATTGCCATACAAGAAAAAAAGTTGGAAATCACAGAAAACTGAGATAGTTTTACAATTCATTATCTAAAAAAATCAAGCATCTACCATGAAGATTAAAATAACCAACCTGATCAAGTTTTGAAGAATAATAAACAGGAATCCTAGCCTGCCTGAATGACCGTTGCTGAAATTTCTCCTGTAATGCATCTCAGTAAAAGGTTTATGGTAAGCCAGTGATCTCTAAAAAAAGGAAAAAAGCAGCTGCAGGGAATTATATATATAAAAAAAAAGCAGCAAGATGGCAACAAGCTACAACCTCCAGCTAAATAGCTGTAGCATCAGTGGTATAGTAGTGACAACCATATGCATATGACAGAAGACCAAAGCGAGGTATTCTGGAGTGCAACTGGAAATTCATCATAAGGTGAAATACGATAGGCAATACCACAACTTACCAGGGAGTTACAGTACCGTCTCCAACTGTCCTCATTGAAACCAAAATTGAAGAAATGTGCTATATCTACGCCAGGATGCCTCCAAGGTTTCTCCTCAAATGCATCAATATTCACATCCAATATTGTCCTGAAAGAAATTAAGCCCTAAGGAATAGTCTAAGGGGTACGTTTAAGTGGAAGAAACAGAGTTATCTTGCATGCAATAACAGGGTCAATAATTCACCATTAGGTTCAACATAATCAAAGATTACAGTATCATCTACTAACCTATACCATGGAAGAGAAAAACCTTATCCAAATTGATGTGGTAATGAATTCGCGGTTGCATGTCTATTAGCAACCTGAACCAAGCTTCCACCCTTTTTCTGGCTGTAAACATCATCTTCCCGATCAGCTCTTGCCGACATAGAAGAGAATGATGAAACACCAGTACATCCAGTAACTCTCACTTTACTTGGAAATGGTGATCCATGAGGTCTCACATACTACCAAATAACAATTTAAAACAAAAATCAACACAAATCATGAAAAATAATAATAAAAAAGGTACACCACTTCGCTACAATTAAGGATCAAAACTCAAAGATAATAAATATTTATACTTCTCTGTTAAGAAAGAACTCACTTTCTCCATCTAAAAGCTAAAATACTACTAGTAACATGTACATACAACGGAAACATAGATAAAAAAAACTACCACTTTAAGTACAATTATTAGCAAAAAGACACTACCTTGAAGAGCGAAAACTGCGTTTTAGCTCCAGTCCCTCTTTCTGCACCATTTCCACTACAATTCAGCTCCGACCCATCACCAACCGGTTCCACCCGCCTTGAAATCTTATCCGACCCAGTTCCCTCCACACCAAAACCGCTATCTTCATCCTCCTCATAGCCACCACCGTGACTCCTCGCACCGGTAACCCGAAACTTCTCGCAGTCATCATCGTTCAACACAATGTTCAAATCGTCCTCGCTGTCACTATCTTCCATAACTGAACCGGGGTCGAATTTCTCATCCCCGTCAGTGCTTTCGGCGCCATTGCCACGGCCATTGTCTTCTGGTTCAATGTACAATGCGTCGATTGCTGAGCTAGCTTGGATTACAACGTCGGCGTATAAGTCAGCAAAATCATCATCCATCGAATCCATTTTTTTGGGTGCAAAAGCTAGTCTAACATTACAGTCATAGACTAGAGATAATTCGATTACGTTATACTCAAAAATGGGATTAAACGAAATGACGAAGGGACAACAAGAAATACAAGTAAACATAAGAAGCGGAAAAACCCTGTATCAGAATCTAAAACCCTGCAGAAGCCATTACCAGAATTGGATAGGCTATTGAATTTGGGCCTTGGCAAGGCGAGAGTGTGTTGTTTTGGGCCTTTCTGAGCCTATAGTGATTGTGACGACGTTGGATTGGAGGCCAATTTATGAACCTGTGTTGATGAGTGGCTCATTCATGACCTCCATTTGGGCTCAGTGTAGACCTCTTCCTTTTCCTTGGTTTAGGGCTTTCCTTTTTTGTTCTCTTCTTCGACTCGATAGTTTCAGGGGACCTCCTTGGAAGGTAAGATTAAGAAAATTTTTAACCGGACGTTTGGTATCCGGAGCATTGATAATATTTTTGGGAATTTACTAAGTGAAAATATGTTAATTACGTTTGGTGTGATACATTTCTAATAATGTAATCTTATCACGAGGATCTAATTCTCATTAAATTGGAAAGAAGAAAATTTAAAAGGGTTCGATAATTGAATTATTTGAACAACCATACAGCATGATTAACTATAGGAAGGTTGTTGGCCAATTTTGAGCTAAAAATGAACTTAAGAAGCAATAGAAGTTGCAATCTTTTATGAACAAAAGAATGTTATTTGTCACTGCCGGATATTCTATTGAGAAACTGGTTTGTATAAATCAACTCTCTTCTTCTGGATGAGATAGAACACTGTTGCTGCCATTATCAAACTGCCGAAAAGCAGTGCACCTGTCAAAGGGTATCAAAATCAGTAACATCGTTTAGCTATTGTAGTCATTGAGTTGCAGTATTTGTAATGAGAAATGCTCACCTATGGCTGTGTAATTTGGTCCGAACTTGATTAAATGTTTACCTGTGATCAATTCTCACCATTGTTACACGACAAAGAAAAGAAGAAGATGATCAATTTTTGTACTAATGGATGATTTGTCGACTATGATCTTATTCGGCAAACAAAGGGGAACGAACGGCAACTTACCATTGTCATGGCAGTTAATTGAATGCTTTCCATCATGGCAATGGAAGAAGAAATTCTTGTGCAGGTCATTGCTGCCGATCATGTATCCACACAAGCCTCCAGTGGCTTCACATGATCGACAAGCAACATCTGGCTGCAGCCATGTTAACTCAAATCCTTGTTGCAAAGCTCCTGCAAAAACATTGCTTAAAGCTCCATGGACTGCCTTCTCAATCACCGGGACACTCGCTGTTGATTCGCAATAGTTGTACCAATCGAACTCTGGGATTGCTTCCTCGATGAACACGTACGATTTCTTGGCATTGTATTGCAGGCAAGCTATGAAAGGAAGTGATGGAGGAAACAGCGTACAGTTGTAAAAGAAACGTAGCACCTTAGTGTGCAAAACACTATAGTTAAACAAGGAAAAAGCTGGCAACGCAAAATCCTAATGTAAACCAGGGCATGTTACAACATCTTTGGGATCAAAACGAGACATAACAACAGAATTCTCGGATGGATTTATCGATCTAATGTGATAGATCTTGTCTGAAAGATGGAGCACTGGATTTTGGCCATGGCATGAAACGTTGAAGCCTGGATAACCGCAATGCTCCAACAGCTGGTTTTGATGCCAAAACGGATAGCTAATGGTGAAGCCATTAGCACAGTTGAAAGAAGGGCATAAGGTATTGGACGTTTGCAAAGAATTGGCATTGATAATTGTACTAAGATGGTTAATCAAGCAAAGAAAGAAGAAGAGGCTGCTGCCTGGAGAGACCATGAAGAATTAATTAGCAAGAAAATGAGCATCTACTATACATATGGAAATTAATGGCAAGTGAGCTGGGAGGTCCATTTCACATTGTAGGTTCCTATAGTATTATATCTTGTTTTCGGTGTAAGTTGTTGAAGTAAGAAGATGGTCCAAAATTGAAGCCAGCGAGGTAAGTAGGGAGATGCATGGGATAATGAAAGTGTTGGAATAAATTTAAGATGATAAGTTCTGTAATTCAATTTAAACTTTCATCCCTTCTTTAATTAATCCCTTTGCTTATCAGTTACCAGCAATCAATGAAGTTCTACACATTTCCTAGCTAGTTTATCTTTCTTTTGGCATCTCTCCTAACTGGAAGCAACAGAGCTCTCCACTCTATATTTTGCAGTATGCCCATTGATTAAATATCTAGATTTTATATGATTTAATATTAATTCTTTATTCTTAGGTCCTAAACAAGTACGTGACAATTTTTTCATACATTTTTGAGTAATTAAAAAAATTCCAAATAGTTCTAGTAGGAACTAGTTGGAAGCCAAATGGACCGTACGACTTGTCCAGTTTTGTCGGCTCTTTGCGAGCCCCAAATCCGCAAACCAAGGACACGGACCAGTTGCAGTAAGCCGCCGCGGAGCCCGCGCTGCTACCGCTCTTCTACAATTTCAGTTAAGCAGCTAGAGAAACGCCTTTTGGAACAAAAGAACCTTGAGTTGTTCCATCGACTTGACCTGTCCGAACCATGCCTCCCCCATAGTTGAATTTTCTCTTAATCGGCCATGAATTTTCGAGAAAAGCCCTGACAAGTTAAAGATGCTGAGATTTCGAGCGAGCGCTAATAGTTAAGTGAATGGAAACATTGTTGTCATTTCAACTGCGGTGGTCGGTGTTTTCGTACCAGGTAAGCAGGGGCGCAGGCTTGAGCTTGATGCATGGTAACGACACCTGCATTTGCATGCGCGTGGAAACTGGACACTAGGCTTCACTTGCAGCACGTGACATGGCATGCCATGGTGTACCAAAAGGAGAGACATTGTTCTTCTCCACAGTTGCTGGACGATCTACGATGAAGGTTATTTAACAGAAAACCTCAACAAGATCAATCAGTGTTGTCTCTGGTTGCCCATTTTGTGTTTGGTTAAAAAAGTCAAATTACGTTACAGCATTGCCCCATTTTTTTGTACTTGATGGGAGTATCTATGAAGTAGCATAGAGTATAGGGCGGCTTAGGTTCTTAGGATATAGACAGAATGCATGTTATTTTAGCCTGATCTGACTTAAAAGCTCAAGCAAATGCACGTGACCTTGATAACTAGCAAACTACCAATGCAGAAACTTGACACAGTTCTCTCTGTTAGTGGTATTCACTCAATGATCTATCCTTACAAGCTCTTGCTTTAGGAGTGAAATGTGAACTGGGCAACAATCAACCATGACTTTTAAGTATCTGCAGAACTTAAACCCCCCTCACATGGCTCCGTAACTAGCTGTAGAAAAGGAAAAAAAGAGCGTAATCTCTCTCCATTTCTCTTCGAATCCTAGGCCGACTAGGTGTTGTTTCCATTTTAAGACAAATGTAGAAACCAAACAGAATGTGAACCTTACCTTTTGGTAAGGTCTGAGAGTCTGCTGATATTTTGCATTTGAGAGAAATTTCAGAGTAGAGACACCATGTTATCTATTTCTGATTCTAAATGTAGGAAAAACGCGTCTTGTCTTTTGGTGCAATTAATTGACACCTTAATGGCAATACAATTTTTTTACTCTGATATGATATGACCAAAATGTTTCTTCACACCATACTGGCTTTCTCAATATTAATTAACACTTGTTCAGGGTCCACTGTGATATTAGCCTCGAAGAACACACATCTGTAGCACTCAAACTTCGAAGAAAACCAGAATAAAAGTATGTGAGAGGACGAAGAGTGTGCATGTAAGATTGGGTTGTTGTCAAAAACGTAACATTCCTGTACATATAGTTGATTATAGATGCGCAGATGCACGTGCAAATGGTGTAGATAAGAAGTTTACTTGATGTGTTCATGATGAATAACTCATTCCTTATGATGGGTTTGTTTTTTATTTAAAAAATAAATACTTCTATGATATTGGTCGAAGTCGTGGTATAGGCTTCCATAAAAATGGAAAAGTTTCATTGTTTTGATGGGATGGGATAGGACACAGGAGGCTAGCTATTCCTTCAAGTTTCTCTTTTAGTTAAGCAGGTTCTCCAAGCCATGAGGCTACTGCCAATTGCTCCCTGCAACTTTCTTTAAGAGCTCAGGAGTCAGGACTTGAGTTTTTGTCTTTAGTAAAGATGCTGCTTCTTCCCCTGCCTGCAATTAGAGAAAGGAATAGAGTAAAAGGCAGAAACTAGAAACAGCATGAGAGAGAGAGAGAGAGAGTGAGAGGGGTTGAAATTATAGAAAAAATCAACACAACTTGGCACTTGCAAAGGAGTAATAGACACAGGAAATTAGCTTTTTGACCAACAAATGGTTTTCAATGCCATGGATAGATCAACAGGAAGGAACAATACTACCATGGGATATGATGTTTACATGTCAGCTAACCTATGCCATGTCCCATATTTAAACATCGTATTTTTGATAGAGTAGTGATCAACTCACCCCTCACCCTTCCCTTGTATCTCGCTCTTTCAACCATCATAAAATTTAACAAGAGAAGCTTATCTTAATCTATGTGATGTTTTGAGCAATGCTAATGGGAAATCACCGTTGCTATTGTTTATAATCTTTTAAAGGGCTGTTAGAAAGAAAGTGGAGGGTGTCCTCTCCTTGATATAATGACCGTACTTCACTCGTTAAGAACCCATATAACACCAGTCAAGTAGCTAGGCGTCACCCCTCATTTCCCCAATCCGACCTTATAAAACTTCACAATCTCTCTTCTCTCTCACGATTGTAGAGCACTTGACTAAAAGGCATAGTAGCAGGCAAGCTGCTGAACTGTTTCATTTCATCTTAGTTTTCATCTCACAAGAAACATCATGAGCTCTAGTCATATGTGGATTTTCCAGCTGGTGATGCTCCTAATTCTATTCTGTGATCTTGAAATGCATGCAGGTAGCGTTATTTTTTGTCTTGAAATCCGCTCTTTAAGTCTTTGAATCTTCTCTTTTAGCATTGAACTTTGTCATTTTGTTATCAAAATCTTGGAGTTCTTATTACCATTTTTGGCAGAATCGTCCAAGAAATTTCTGAATTCAACTTGTGGTGATAACTGCCAGTTAACAAGAGTTAACACGAGACCACAGCAGGCATTTTCAAGTCAAAGAAAGCTTTTGGTGCGGGGTAAACATGCTGTTGCTCTATCTCATGCTCCTGTGCTTTAATTTGTACCTTCAGTGTTAAGTTAAACATCCATATATTTTCAACAGGAAGTTGCAGTGAGAGAGATATAAGCATCTCGCAAAGCAAGGATTCCACATCTGGGATCCCACAATACATTGTGCAGATTGTCAACACCTGTGTCTCTGGTTGTCCTCCCTCAGACATCCATCTCCACTGCGGTTGGTTTGCCTCCGCAAGAATGGTAATCCCGAGAACTTTCAAGAGGGTCTCTTATGATGATTGCTTGGTGAATGGAGGAACACCTTTGAAGACCAACCAAGCCATCAGATTCACTTACTCCAACTCCTTCATGTACCCTCTTTCACTGAAGTCTGCTAAGTTCTGCTGAGCTCTACCGGTGAAGAAATTCTGTACAAAAGAGGTATGTAGTAGGATTGTAGGTAATATCGCCATGACTGAGATATCCAAACCGGACCAGAAGCCACATCCAATCAAAAGCACAAAATCCACGCAGCTGAGAAGAAGAAAAAGCATGCATGGGTCTCATCTTTCCTACAGCCTAGTATGTAGCTCATCGAACGTATAGATTCCCTCTTAGGACTTGCTACTCACTTTTGACTTTTGTAGCAATGGATAACGTAGTGAGTCATGTAATTTTGTCATCCCCAAAAGGTTGAAGAATTTCATTGTTCTGGAATTAAAATACTTTTCGTGTCAAAAGCTACTGTTTCTCTAGTTGCATGGAGTAAAGCAGTGTCTGGAACTCAGTGCTTCCTTAGCAGAGTGTATAGTCTCATTCCAGTCTCTCCTTTTTCTTCTTTTCCTCCAAAATTAGGAAAGGGAGTTGCGGTTTCATTTTTGCCTTTTGTGTATCTAGACCAGAGCTGACGTTGTCGGGTCTCCTTTCGAAGGTTGATGGTAACTATTCAGAGAGTGGTAGCAGAGGCTTGGTTTGAGAAAGAGAAAAATGACAAAAAGTTTCGACTGTGGAAAAGAAGAAAAAGCTCTGAGATGGCATTTTCACTGCCTCCTTGTGACTCAAAAATACCCAGGAGATTTCCACAGCTACAATTACTATTCTCGAGCAGTGAGCCCTGTGACCTTTGTAAACATATTTCCATTCATATTGTAGTTGACTACGCAGAAACTAGCTAGTGAGGAGTGACCTTCTTTTTCCTGCTGCTTTGAATGTAATCCAATAAGCCCTGGATGATCCATTGATGGATTACAATTCCAATCCGGTTTATATGAGATTAAAACACCCTGTTTAACGTGCTCGGCGTGACACAACAAGCCGGTTGAAATATTAGCCCAATATCATCAAGAAGTAATCTGTTTAGGCACGTAAAATTGGAAGTTCTTTGTTATGGATGTTCATCACACTCACTGATCAGTTTCCATCTCGTTCCTGGCAGCTCCAGGAATGAATCAATCATGCAATTGACATCATAAACCCCAGAAAAGTTACAATCAAGGTTAGAACTCGTTACATTGTTTAATGAATATCTCATGTCTAAAGATGAAAGTATAGTTTAAAATTTCTGTTTTAAGGTCGTGAAACATCAGAAGGCATCAGATTCATAATCAGGAACGTTGAGTGGAAGACAGATAGGATTGAACAAAAAAGAACCCGGTGTAGTTCTTCTACCCTTCAATGTACATATGAAAGAGAACATGTTGTCTAAGGGGAAAAGTTCAATATCTGAATCTGAGAGCCCGGTGGAGTTAGATCAATGAAATTTATCATAGAACAAACCCGACAAAATTTTGGAGGTTCAAATAACCAATCTGCAGCTCCAGGGGAACATAGCATTATCTTGCTTCGGGATTCACCAACTCTGAGAAAACAGCATTTTTGTTTAGGTCATCAACTTCCTTGTTTGCCATCTCCTCCTCAATGCCAAGCAGTGCTGTATGTGTAGCATAAGCGTCATTGGCCTTGTTTTCTGCCACCACCACCCGGCCAGGATTTTCCTCCAATTGGAGAGAGAATTCAAGGTTCCATAGCACATCACCCATTGAAGGCCGATCAATCCCATGCTCGGATAGACACTTCTCTGCTGTCTCCGCGAATTTCTTAAGGCATTCAGGATTGATCTTTCCTGTAAGATGTGGATCAATAATTTCATGGAGAGTTCCCTTCCTTTGGCAGTGTAGAGCCCAATCAGCCAGACTAACTCGTTCCTTAGGCAAGTTCGCATTCAAAGCCGGCCTTGCGCACAACACTTCAAAAAGGACTACCCCAAAGGAGTAAACATCAGATTTTTCAGTCAATTGTTGCCTGCGGAAGTATTCGGGGTCCAAGTAGCCAAAACTACCTTTCACCATTGTACTAACATGACCTTCGTTAAGATTAGGACCTGTTTTCGACAGTCCGAAATCTGAAACTTTTGCCACCCAATTCTCATCCAATAAAATGTTTGTAGTTTTAACATCTCTGTGAATGATTGTGTACCTGGCGCCAGTGTGAAGATAGTGAAGTCCCCTTGCAGCTCCAATGCATATTTCCAATCTTTGCTTCCATGACAAGGGAGGTTTATTGCTCTTATACAGATGCTCCCTCAAAGTCCCATTAGCCATGTAATCATATACCAGAATCATCTCTCCATCTTCTTCACAAAACCCTATCAATGAGACTAAATGTCGGTGTCTCAGCTTTGATAGCATCTCGATTTCAGTCTGAAATTCATGAACTCCTTGTTCAGAAGAAGGGTTTGATCTTTTTATAGCAACTTCTGTTCCTCCATCTATGGTGCCCTTATAAACCTTGCCAAACCCTCCAACACCAATAACCTTTGATTCATTGAAGTTCTTGGTGCCATGTTTAATCTCCCATAAGGAGAAATGCCTGCACAGTCCGGCTGCAAGACTTGAAAGATGGCTACTTGCATTGCTTTTCCCTGATATTGTTGATTTGCTTGTTGTGTTGGAATGGCTATAAAGCGGCAACCAATTGCCACTTTTAGCGTGAATCCCACCAACATTGTTCTTCTTTGTGTGGACAAAAATGGCTATAGCAACCGCTAAAGCACAGCCAGCAAGCCCTCCTGCAACCCCACCAACCAAAGAGCCAAACTTAGATCCTGATGAAGAGAATTTTTTCTCTGCTGCTTCTGCCTCAACAAGCATTTCTGATGGAACAGGATTCGGGCCAGCCAAATTTGCATTTGTGTCATTAACTTTGAAAATCTCCAATCCATTAAGAATTGCATCATAGTATTCAGGCTTCATGGATACAGTAGGATGCAATGCCACCCATATCTCATCATCTCCGGATTGATCGGTAACATAGGCTGCATAATCCTTATAAACTGGCATTCCTCGAGATCCTGCCCAGCCAATAACATCAGCTCCACTCTGTGCTGTTTGGTTGTTAACAAAAATATCAAACACTCTTTGGTTAATTTTGGTAAGCTGATACTCACAAAAATGTAACCTAACAACATATGTAAAATTTATATCAATCTGAAAAACCCAAGTGAGATTATAATTTTGATTAACTTTCGGATCCGGGCCCATTGTTCTTGCAGTACTGTACACATTCAAAGGTGCAATATCTTCTGTTACATCTTTAGAATATTGAATTCTAACATTTTTACCCGCCTCGGAGGTGACACCAATTGCAGCACCAAACAGATATGGTGAATCATCGTACCATGTTCGTGCAAGCCCGGAGTCGTTGTTTGGAGCAATGGACTGTCCACCCACATTTAACCTATACATTGTTTGCAAAGAGGAGCTTTGAACATCAACAGATTGGTCGCTGTATCCGACCAAAGCTGCAGGCTGTTGGAATATATCAGGCATTGGAATCACCTCAATGCCATTGATAAAAGCGTACGATCCACTTTGTTCTGTAGAGGGGGTAATTGTGACATTGAGATCACCGGATTCGACAGGCGTTAGAGAGAATTCTCGAGCAATATAGGCCTGTGTAAGAGCTTTTGCCGTGATGGAGGCGCTGAAGTTTTTAAGAAGCGTGAAGCCATTCGCGACGACATAAAAACACCCTTTGGATGGATCAAGATTATTATAAGTAGAGGGATAAAAATAGAGCCTGAGCCAAAGGCGGGTCTTTGGTGAAACAGAGAACTTGTACGATGTTGTTGACGTGAAAATCCTTGCATTCATGTATGGGACTGTCGATGGCAGGGAAGGGTCTTGGTACAGAGCCGTAACTATTTCCGAATTATCAGAAGAGGCAAGAAACTTTGTGTCAGGAGTCCATTTTCGTCCATCTGCATCGGTTTCATCACCTGATGCACCACAAGAAAGGATATAGGAGAAGTTTGATTCAGAGCTTCCGCTAAGAACAAGAATCGAGTTCATGGTAAAAGGAAAGAAAAGAACAAAAACTATGATTTGGCATGCGGATTTCATCTCTCGAAAGAAAAATCCTTTCGAAATATTTGACAGAAAAAGCAAGAAATGAGAAGAGACAGGCAAAGGAATATACAAGAGACAAAAGAACATAAACAGAGTACAGGAAAACAGGGGAGCAAAGAAAATGAGATGAGGTTTCCTGTACAATTATCAAAAAATGATCGTAGAAGATTCAGTAAACGGAATGCAGTGATATTAAAAATCCTTTTATTTCACCAAATCTATAGATTTACAGATTTAGATGGAATTTTTCAGGTGGGAAATCAAGAGATAGAGAAGAGATGAAGGAGCAGCAATTTCTTACTATTTTTTTCTCGGTGTTCTTTTTGGGTGTTATTTGCTTTCCGGAGACGTTAGGATTAGGAGTGGTGATTTTAGAGTATATCATAAATAGAGAAACGGCAAATTTACACTTGCTGCGTTGACGACCTTTTTATAGATGGGCACTTGGCGTTTCTTGAGCTTTGGGCTTTGAAATTTCCAAATCTCACCATGTCCAAATCTGCCTAGCTTTTCCATGAAATCTTCCATTTTGGTTTTTGCCATATTGCTTTCCCAGACGGGAACATATCAAAGAGGTCTAATACCCTTTCATGCATGAAAGTTAGTAATATAAACAATTCATGTTTACAATGAGGAAAAGATGCATTCTTGTTGTATAAGATAAAACATTTCTGTCAGGTGATACATGGAAGAGTGTTGAAAGCTCACTTGCACTCGGCACATTCAGAGTAGATGTTCTTTTCCTTCTTCATATAGTAATAGGACCTACTTCATAGTTAAAACTGTAATGGTAAATGTGCAAAATGAATGTATATTCAATTATATACGGTTTTAAGTATTTGGGTATTTTTTTTGTTTGCGTTATTATGCATTCATTGACTTCTGAAACTCTGTCCTCTTGCCATGTTTGCAGCTGGAAATGATGCTTGTGAGGTGAAAATGGACCTGAATATGTACGTGTGAGTTTTGGGTTTGTCTTGGGCCAACCTTCGCTTTCCCAGTACGAAAAGACTGAGCTTAGTATTAGGCCTAATTGACCCAAAAACTAGAAAAATATCATGCAGCCTTACCGCTAGATTCAGTTAAAAGAGTCATCCATTCAACCGTTGCTCTGTTCTATCTTTGCCCGCTCCGCTGCCATGGCTTGGAGCTTCTTCTGCAGTTCTGCAATTTGCCCTCAACATCAGGGTCTTCTCTTCTTTCCTCCCTTTGTTTTTATAGTTTGAAGAGAAACTCCTTTGGTCTTTTTCTTCCGTTTCTCACCCCCCTAGTCTGTTCTCTTACTGCAGTGAACGTGACATTTGGGTGCAAAAACTCTCTTCAGAACGTGAAAAACCTCATCAAATCAATTGGGATTCGTTCAAAATCGTGCTCTCCGAATGAATCTCTCCGAAAGGGAAACTGGGTCAAGCTCATATGTGGTGCTAGCTTTGAGGTTTCTAAGATTCTAAACCTTCCTTAACAGCCCCCTTCCCCGGACCATTTCATCTCTTGTTAAACTAACATTCACTCTCTTTCTTTTTCTAGGATGTAGTCGATATCAGGAATCTCTCCCTTGTTTACACTCTAGCTGGAGGTAAGAAACTCTAGAGGCGAAGTTAATTATATGTTTCCGGGACTTAGTAGGCAACTACTTCTAACTCGTGTAAATGTGAGTTTGTTATGAATACTTAACTTAAGAATTATAGGAAAAAAAAAAAACAAATCTTGAATAGTTCAATTTTGATGCATGATCTTTCAGTTGATTGCATTGATTGTGCTGCGGATCCATCCGTAGTCAGTGCTGTAAATGAAGGCATTGAAACAGCCAGGGAGATTGTACCTATCAGAAGGCCTTGGGTGATGATAAGTGTTAACGATGATGAAGATCTTCATTTCCGTAAAGCCGGTGGATCTCCATTCCTTTCCCTGAATGTTTGATATAGTTTTGTAGTAGTGGGCTGCCCCTTTCAGCTAATCTTTGTACTTTCTTGTTAGAATTTGATCCGAAGAATTGTCCATCCGACTGCTCAAGGCCTTGTGAGATTGTTTGTCCTGCTAATGCTATATTCTTTGAGAGAGAAACAGCAACAGTGGAAGTTCCCTTTGGTACAAATCGAACTGGTGAATCAAAGGTTTTTTCTTTTTTAAACTTAATTCATTTTGTGGTTTCTACAAATAAGCCCTCAGAAATGCAAATGTATGCTTTTGTTAGATGCAGGGCGGAGTCATGACAGAACGCTGCTATGGTTGTGGCCGTTGTTTTCCAGTTTGCCCATATGATAAAATAAGTGAGCATGCTCCTTTCTCCCTAGCATCATCTACCTCATTTTCCCTTTTTTTCTGCTACTGATAGCCTTTATCCTTTATCAAATTCGTAAATTATTAGTTAATCCTGTCATGTGTTTTATTCAGATTTCTATTGCCTAATCTTAACTTCTTCAAACTGATTCAGGAGAGGTTACATATGTAAGAGATGCTATGGCTGCAGCTGAACTCCTTAAAATGAAGGATGTTGATGCTGTAGAGATACATACAAGTGGAAGGTACAAATTTCATGGAAAACAAGCATAGTTTATATTTGGTTTATTGAATTTGATTCAAGTGCGAGCAATTACAGGTTGTGTGAGCAAAAACACACTGATGTTTTGCAGGCAGACACATCTCTTCGGAGAACTTTGGGATGAATTGAGGGATGCAATCAGATATCTGAGATTAGTAGCAGTAAGTGGAGAACCATTTGCTATTGTGACTGAATATGTCTTTACAATGAAATCATTGGGATGATAATCCAGCTGTCAGATTATTGGTTTCATTACTGCCTCCAGGTCAGCTTACCTGATAATGGGGATGCTACTATTTCTTCAATGAATGAAATGTATGCTATCATGGAACCGCATCTATCTTGCTTCAACCTATGGCAGGTATGGCCTATTTCTTAAAACCTGATAGAATTTCTTTTGCCCGATTTGAGTGATAATTACCACCGTATCAGGTAGCTTCTTACTGTTATTGTCCATTTGATCTAACATGGATGAACTACACAGTTGGATGGCCGTCCAATGAGTGGAGATATCGGGCGAGGTGCTACAAGAGAATCAATCGCTTTTGCTGTTCGTTTGGCTGCTTCAAGAGAAAGACCTCCTGGTAAGTATGAACAGTTAGGTTCAAGTTACCCCCTAGGTGCACTGCTAACTCTCCCTCATTTACATAGGTTTTCTGCAGTTAGCAGGTGGAACTAATGCTCATACAGTTGACGGTCTGAAGAAAAGGGGACTTTTTCAAACACACATCACTTGTAATTCATCCCTATTTTTCTTCTTTTTGAACACACATTCTTCCAGGGAACTGATGGGGATTAAATTATACAGCTGGTGCACCTAAACAACTGCATTCTTTGATTGGAGGAATAGCATATGGTGGTTATGCTCGGAAGGTAGGCCTTATTTTCCATCTCAAGTCATTCGTTTTCCTCTTCTTCATTTCAGTTTACTTGTTGAAATTCTTGGCACTTTTCTCCCAAACCACCAGATTGTTGGAAGAGTCTTGAGTTCCATGCATTCCCAGCACGGTCTTACTAGCATCGAGCATCACCCTGAGCATCTGCTGGAGGCACTTAAAGAAGCCCTTTACTTGGTTGGAACTGTCAAGTCGTATAACCCCGTTGTTACGCAACAGTAGGCTGGCCTGCTTCTAACATTCAGGTACCGCTCTTTCCAAAGGCGATCCATTATGCTTGATGCCTAATTATTTCAACTCTGTTAGGAAAATCATCTGTTTCCCTTCAAAGGCAAAGCATTGATCCTGAAAGATAGATTAAGCCGAAACCATATGAACATTACCACATGAAATTTTGTCCAATTTTTTAATGTTAAATTTTACGGCAGTTTACTTTCTTAGCTATGTTCATTGTTGCTTAAAGAAATGAATAGCATATCCACATTCAGTATGATGAATCAAGGACCTTAGTAGCAAGCTACTAACATGGATACTTCCCATAAAATACAATTTACGACCTCGTCTGTTAGGAGGGGATAGTTATTCTTGTCAAGTAACTACAATCGATTTCCATAATGATAATTATTTTAAATAAAAAGAAATAGTTTAATAAGTGATTTTATTAAAATACATAAATTTGTATAATAAATTAAATTGATATAACAAATCTATACTTAATCTTAACTAAATCAAGAACCTCTGAAATACTGCTTAGAATTCCATCCTTGTGTATATATACATATACAAAAGAGACAAATACTGTTTCATTTATTGTTTATATAAAGACAAGAGAGGTGGTGTTGTTACTAAGGTTGGCAGCGAGCCTGGCGCAAGCCTGAAAAAATGGGTCGAGAAAGCTAGCCCATGCTTGACCAACTTGATGGGTTTGCTCGGTTTACCCACAAATGAATGGGCTTTGATCTCCAATTGGCCGACAACAGCAAGTCAGGAAACCGCGTAAAGAAAATCCAAATACGTTGCTTACTTCGGGGGCCGACTCACCTCCTTCACTTGTAAAACATTCCGGCATCCTAGTTTCTCAGTGTGCTCTTCGTGTGTTCCTGTCTGTTTCCAAATTTAGTTTTTCCTTTCCTTTAAATTTCTTCGCTCTTTGTTTTATTTTTCTCAACAATGGCAGACGGGAACATGAGTGCCTCTCACGTTTCGATCGTTGACATGGAAGTTCCATGCGACAAAACGTCGTCGTCTTCTTCGTCTTCGTCGTCGTCGCCTCCTATGTTCGAAATTGAGGTTAAGGCGACGTTTATCATCGTGGAGAAAAATACCGGCGCAGGAGATGAAATGTTTGTCGAGGCCGGGAGGATTATTTCTCACGTGATCCACGAGTTTCCTATGGAAGACTTGATTAACGATGGCAACGGTGCCGTCTCAGATATGCTCAACTCCATGCGCGTCCCGGTTCAGCCGTCCATGGTGGAAGAAATCGCCATCTGCGCGGTGCGCTTGGTGACGGCTGTTAGATACAGAAACAGCAAGGTTTTGAGGATGCAGGTGGAGATTGAAGCGGTTGTGGATGACGTTCCTGACTTTGGGACTGATGATGACACGGACGGTGATGATAATGATGCTGATGAAGGGCCGGTGAAGGCGGAGGAACTGGCGGAGAATGTGGGGAAGGTGGTGGTTGAGGGGTCTGGAAAGGATTGTCCAATCTGTTTGGAAGAGTTGGTAGTGGGTTTCGAAGCGGCGTGCATGCCTTGCTCGCATGTTTTTCATGATCATTGCATCGTGACTTGGCTGAAGAGGAAGAAACGCTGCCCTTGTTGCCGTTTTAAGTTGTCCGGATGAAATGAATTTTAGGGTTAGATTTTGAAAGAGAAGTTGATGAAGGAGTTTGTTATTGAAAAGCTTTTTCTGTTTTTCTTTTTCGTATGGATTTTCTTTTCCTAAAATTAATTCCTGATATTAGCACTATTTGTTTTCTTTTATCCCTGTTTGGCCGAGGTAGAAAAACTGAAAAAAACAAAACCAAACCAAACAGGTATTTAATGCAATTTAATTTTATGAATAAAATTATCATTTCATGGTAAATTAATTTATCCATTATTTGTTATTTCTTTCATTTACAGTTTTAATGTATACAAATATCAAGTCCATCAATAGTTTTCCCAATTTTCTTCACCAAATTGAGATTTTTTTTTTCAAATAAGAGAGATTCGAACTTATTTCTTTTAAAGAAAGAAATTATATATTAATTAATGAGTTAAATACTTAATTGTAAATTGAGAATTTTTTAAAGCAGCATAAAATAAATAAAACAACAAAAATTAAAATCTGCTGACAAGAGAAAAGGAAAAGAAATAAAAAATTAAAGAGAGAATCTAGCTAGCTTATAATTTAAAAATTAAGGACCTGGGGATGAATGAGTATGCTAACCTTTTTTATTAAAAATAATTTAACTGAATTTGTTTAATTTTTTATTGAATTTTAAGTAATTAATTCTTTGTATTTTGTTTGGGAACAAGAATCATATTAAACTGATGGAGAAATGTATAATTTGCTTAATATTTAACCTCTCTTTTATAGTTACTATTAATCTCTCTTCTTTTAACTTGTTCAATGTGAAATTTTAATAAAAATGATTGGATTTATATTTAATATATTGTTTGTATATAATATTTATATATTATTATTAAATTTAATATTGTAATATCGTAAATAAATAATTCAAAAATTAATATTTTTTATAAATAAATATTTGTAATTTTAAGCTTTGATCTTAACATAATCCAGCTGTGGATTGGAATCCACAGCTGCTCTCGGGAGTAAGCTACCCTTGTTTATGGATAAGCTTTAAGCAGAAACCGAAGTCAGGCTCCAACTCGACAGGCAGTTATACGGCCGGCATTGGTGGGGGCACCAGGCCCTTTCTGTAAGTTGCATGAATGGGCAACACTAGAAGGCCCAGCTACCGTAGTGAACCCACTCTCTTTAAAAAATTTACTTACTTAATACCATGGAACAGAAAAGTAATTGTAAGTTTATGTCACATTTAAAAAGAAGCCCCAATGGGCTTGCGGAGTTGACCACGTGGAGGGCAGAGAGAGTGACAGAGAGAAGATATCGACGCAAAGAGAGAGAAAGAAATGGTTGCAAAAAGGTCAGAGTTTACCACGTGGAGAACAGATGTTGAAGCAAAGAGAGGCAGTGCCAAGAGGCCTGTGTGTTGCACACGGGTCATACTCTAGTCAACTACGTAGCAAGGCCGCCGAACAATGCCCCCAGGATTGGCCAACAGCATAAAAGTCTATAAGAAAAACCCAACAACGTACAACGAACAGAAGTTTTCTTTTTGTGCCACGTCGGCAGTGCTTTGACCCGGGAAAGAGAAGTTTGATTTGTGTTGGTGTGTATCAGGCTTTGTGTGTGCAGCGTGCGTTGTAGCCTTGGTTTTCCCGTGTCTTTTGCCCGCATGTGTCCAATAGATTTTGTCCACGTGGGCATTTTCATTTTTTACGGCTATACTAAGTTGCATGCTTTCTATCAGTCTATCTTTGCTCATCGAGAATTTCATTTCGTCGACTTCTTCATACGGATGGCTCAAATGTGTGGATTCAAAATGCTTGTCGTGTATCATTTATTGGTCCTCGGTCTTCTGGTATTGGTGGGACTGTCTTTAGTTTTTCTAAAAACTCTTTCTATTCCGTATTACTCTTAGTTGGTTTTCTCTGGATTTTTCTTTCTTTAGGTCCCTGCGTTAATTTGTTTTTGGTGTTTGCTAAGACGTTAGGTGTAGTGTTTGGTAATGCTTTGGTTTTCATCCATTTGATATAGAAAAAACTAGAGTTTTAGTTTGATGATGTTATGATTGTCCACTTGATTTGTTGGGTTTTATCAGTATAGTCGAAGTGCTTTAATTTTTTGCACAAGTTCTTTGTATTCTTTATTGCTTTCGGTTTCTTTCTTTTGTTTCTTCTTTTGTTTGCTTAGTTGATGATGTTTTCGTTGTATGTTGTTGGGTTTTTCTTATAGATTTTTATTGTTTGTTTTTGTTTTTGGGTTTGTGTTATTTGGTTATCTATTCGGTGAGGTTTGTTTGGTTTTAGGCTTCGCAGAAGTTCTTTGTATTCTCTATTGTTTTCACTTGCTTTTTTTTTTTTCTTACTTTGAAGATGTTTTCGTCATAAATTTTTATTGTTTGGTTTTGTTCTTGGCTTTGTGTTATTTGGTTTTCTATTCGGTGAGGTTTCTGGTTTTTTTTTTTAAATCAATCTCTCCTCTTTGATTTTGTTCAAGTTGATGTGCATAGTCTTTGGCTGATTTTTTTCTTTGTTTGTTTAGTATAAACAATATAATTACAATAAAAATTTTGTTTGTTCGTTTGTTTGTTTAGTTTGGCAAAAACTTAAGTCATTAATTATTTTACGTTCAATGTCAGGGAAATTTAAAGGGGCCAGCCTTTCAACCAAGTGAGATACTGAAAAAAAAAATTATTTATCATTTGTTAACTTACATTAATCATATTAGTTGAAATAAATACAATTGTACTCCTAAGTTACTTTAATTTTTACTTTTTTAATAATATATATGTTCTGTTTTCACTCTATTTTTAAATAAATCAGTTGTTTGGAAGAATAAAATTTAACTATTGTGTTTACCCAATGTTTATATGATTATGTTGTAAAACTAATGTTGTGTTTTTATTATTATTTTTATCAGGTTATGTTCATTACTATTGATGGTTTCTCTCATTTATTTATTTTTTCATGTTCGTTTCATATCAGAAAAAATTTAAAAATGGTCAACTCATCAGTCAGGTGAGAATCCGTTAAATTATAGATACAATATTGTTTGAAATACACATCATTCTGCTCCTAAGTTTCTTTAATTTTTTTCTTTTTTATTAATATATATATGCCCTGTTTTCGTTTTATTTTGAATAAACACTGTGGATACTAATTTATTCTGATCATTGTTACATGATTTTTAATCTGATATGTGATTGTTATGTTTGGTTATCAATGTGGCATATATTGTTTTGTTACTGAAATTGACTGTAATAGGTTCTTCTGTTTATGTTGATGGTTAAGGTTTAAAAGTTATTATTTTAATTACTTCTACCTATGTTAAGCGTATATTTTGTACTACCCTATACTTTCTTTCATTTTTGTTTTTAGCTTTTTATACATATCATGTTTGTATTCTCTTTTCATAAAAGCAGCTTGCTTAATTGTTTATTTTTAATATTGTTATATCATTTTAAAGTATAATGTTCATTTATTATGTTTAGTTATGAACCATTTCAGCAAATGTTGCCGCCTCATCAAAGGAGATTATATTGTTGATATGAAAAATTTTATATGATTTATATTTTGCAGGTTGTCTTAAAACGTGTTTCACTGTGTACGAATACAAGCCAACCAGTGATTACGTATCGTAAAGTGTTTTAATTTATTTTCCTTATTAATTATTATATATTTGCTCTATTTCTTTTCACATTCATAAATTCACTTTCTTTACTCCATATTAATTTTCTTTTCTTATAGTTATTATATTATTTATATAGTATTGACAAAAAGATTGCTTTTATTAATATGATTTTTTTATTATATTGTCTAAATGTGTTTTGTTTAAAATTAAGTTAACTCTTTATTATAAAAAAAAAACAATTTGTACATTTAACGCTTAACTAACTCTTAAATGTCTATGCATCTATTCAGACCAATTGCAAAGCCCAGACGCAAAGCACGGACCTTTTACTAGTAATTATAATTAACTTCACTAAACATATTTGCACTTATGTTAGGAGCCTTATCTTCTTTAGATAAGGTTAGCTTAATGGATAGTGGGCCTAGATTCTAAACCTGCCTATTTTACTTATTAGAGTACTTGGTGTGATATCATAATCGAATTTAGATAATAGATTGATTATGATATTATTTTGTTATATGATCATTGCTCTCCTACGAGGTTAACATAATAGAATATACAATATTTACATTTATAAGTTCAAGACTTATCTCGTACTTATAAGGTATGAAATTTTGTAACACCGGTTAAAATTTATAATTGAAGTTTGAGTTTGAGCATGTTTTTCCAGGTTTGAAATCACCCTTTGCTTCAGGGTTCTACTCAGGTAAGATATGAATATAATTATATAAAGAATCATTTTGGCAGAATCCTAAATTCAGATCCATATCTGACTCAACCCTTCGACAGAACATATAATCTGCTAGACCGCAACAAATTCAAAACTCTTTGAACTATATGCAGCAAATTATTATTAACATGATTTGGTGGATGCCATCATTTGCCTTATCACCAAAAATCTTCTCCGATTGGTAGATTAGGTCGGAAAAATAAACCTCAGCTGAATCCAGCACTTGCTTTGGGTGTTGCTGACGTGATTTTCCTCCAGCAAACCATGCCAAAGACATTTCAAGATCGGCATCGGCAAAGTTTGGCAGTGTGTCACAAAATTCAAAACCTCATTTACTAAGCAGATTCTGTTTGAATTCGTGGCTGATCAAGAACTCTTAATCTAGTTCATGAGGATTTTAATATAAGTTTTTAAAGTGAAAGTATCTTCAAAAATCTTCACTGTAACATCACATGAAGCACAAATCTTTTCTTTATCATAGCCAGTTCTGTCAATCTTTCTGAACCCATAATTTTATTATTATTATTATTTGTACATAAAAGTCGAACTCTTTTGTTGATTTTTAGCTCAAGATAGTTGCTTGATGCCAAACATTCACAGGGGCCTGGTCACTGACCAGGTAATTCATCAGCCCTCTCCTCTGGACCTGGAGTTCAGGGTCAACTCACGACTTAAACCACATAAGGTGATTTTGTTTGTTTATACTGTTTTACCCTGTCTTCACCAAACTCTTTCCTGCTTTGTTTATTATTATAATGCAGTAAATAAATAAAAGAGTGACGAGTTTCTACAAGTTCCACCTTATTCTAGTCAGCAGTGAGGGGCTGTACGCTAAGACTCAAAATAGATAAACAAAAAAACAGACGCAATGACCCAGTGTGAAATGACTGAATTAAGTTGAGTGGAAATGGTGGAATAAGGAGATATGCAAGTATTGTTCACACTTGATTTATTTGATGTTGTAGTAACCAATACAATATATTTAGTCTCTATCCGTCCATTCATAGAGAATTTCAAAACAAAATTAAAGTTATAATCATTTAAGATGTGCCAATGAGGATAAATTAAGCATATTGTACTTTTAATTATAATTAATATTTATACACTTAACCTTATAATAATTACAAAAACACTGAATGACTGGCTACCGATCAAAGTATTGAGAGTTAGGCCCAATGTCTCGATGGAAGTTAGTTATTGAAACTGTTCAGTTCCAGACTAATTAAGTTAGAAAGACACCAGCCAGTTGTTGCTCCAAAAATGCCCTTCAACTATTAAATAAACTACCGAAACTGACATTAACGTTATCAAAGGGACGACTCGACAACGATATTTTTCCTTTGTTTTTGTTTTTTTCTTTTTTAAGATTTTAATGTTAATAAGGGGTCGGCATCTTCGCAATGCACCACGCGAATTTCAAAAGAAACGTTTTTTCTCCCGCCTCCTTTCTCTCAAATTATTTCCAAGTCAATCTTTTCTGTTTTTAGTGCAATGTGGTGCTGTTGCTTTGGGTATGTTTCACATTTTCGTCAATATGGAGTTGTTTTTGTCTATTTAAAACCCCAAAACATACGGCTTAAGCCTTATATGTACACCAAACCATTTTTTTCTATAAATTTCACTTACATTTTCCGTAATTTTAATTTTTTTTACATGACATTATGCGGTTTCATTTTTTTATTAATATCTTATAAATAATTTTTGTTTATTAATTTTATCTAATAAAATTATAAAAATATCCTTAAATGTTAACATATATAGAAACTTTGAATTGAAAGCAAGATAAATTAAATTATAAAATGAATAACTTAAATTTATTTTTTTAATTTTTGTGCATATTTATCTTTTACCCTTTCATCTAGTGCCTGCCAATTGACAAATGCCTTTTTTTCTTTTTTCTTTTTCCCTTTGTTTGGGGAATGCCTTTATCGTGCAACTTGGAATGCTAAAAAACAACAAACACTGCAGAAAATTCAAGCAAAGTCAATCATAAATATTTGCAAGTCAACTAAAATATATTTCTACTTTGTTTTTGAAAGAGTGTAAGTAATGAAATATTTGTCAACTTTGTTAGCATGACATGCAACTAGTGTCGTACTGACCAGTGGTGCTATAGAGCAGAACAACTTTGACGGGAACTACAGGGAAATTTTGTAATAATGGTTTTTAGTTTTTATTTTGACTAATTCCATTAAAAATTTTAAAAATAAAAAATGTGTGACCAATGGGAACACCCTTTCTATAATTTGAAAAGAAGATCTCAACAGTGATACCATATTTGATTAGTAGCAAGGCAAAAGAAAAGGGCAAAGGAAATGAAATAAGACTGCAAACAGATACTTCTTTCGTTTTTAAATATATTTATTAATTTTTACAAAAATTAAGATAAAATTTGTTAATTTTTTAATAATAGAAAGCAATAATATTAAATATCTTAAAAAAACAAAAAAATGAGATAAAGGAAGAAAGTTAATTATAATTTATTAATTGTCCATTAAATTAGATTAGTGGAATGAATACTTTTCCTTTTATTTTCTTGTCTCCTCTATTTTTTCAAATGATTAAAAAATTACTTTACTTATCCCATATTGGCAGCTAGATTTTCCTTCTTACCTACCATATTACAGATAAGAATTTTTTTGTCCATGGAGGTTTGACTTGCCATGTATGTACTACAATACTAGCAGCCGGCACCTAAGCAAAATACTCTATTTCTATGCTTGCTTGAATCAATTGAGCTAATTTTATTATTTATTAGATTGTCATTTGACCATTTAGAATATGCCACCTTCTTTGAATTGTGGCACATATTGTATAACGTAAAAAGGAAAATGGGAGAAGTAGCTAGTATTTTCTATATAGTCAGCCTCTGACTGCATGGACTAAGTCAGCTATTGTCCAAAGTTTCACTTGAAATTTTCTATTCAGCTGTTATCTATTCAAACTCGAATCAATTTAAAATTATTAGTTAAAGTTTTGATATTCATTAAAAATATTATAAGTGGTAAGATAACTTTACTGCTATAATTCTATGGAGATTTAATTTTTTGTCATTCTAATTCGTCTTTATAAAAAAATTTATTAAATTTAGTTTGATCATAAATATTTAGATAAAAATTATTTAAATATACATTAAACTTAAATATTTAGTTCAATAGTAAATGTATGATTTTTTTTCAGAATTAAATTCAAGTATTTTTTTTCGTATGAATTATATAAAATTAATAAAGCGCAATTATTCATGCTTTAATGCACATCATGTCAAAAGAGCTATAGCCAATGCATGAGAAAAAAACAATTCAACGAGGCAGTCTCATTTATTGAAGTGTCAATTGACCGGAAAGGAAATGTAATTACATTGTCACCGTCAGAATAAATTTCCAACAGTTAACGTGACAAACAAGGGCTGCCCCTTGATCCAAAAGACCCCAATTTCCCCAAAATTTCCAGCCTCGTGAATAACGGCAAATCATTCCGAATGAATTTTTATAAAAAAATTATTTAATATTATGATTTTCTAAACCCATAGAAAACAATAATATTTAAAATTCGTGAACATAATTTCTCGATTTATTTTCCTAACATATATTTTTACGAATTTTTTAGATTAATTACAGTTGATAATGTAAATTCATGGCAAGGTGGAAAATAAGTTTTGTACAGGGGTTATTTTGGTCTATATTGATTTTTCAAAGTTTACATTCCATAAAAAATTTTATTGTCATTATTATTGTCTAAGTTTCCAAGTCAAGCCAACCTCTATAGCTCAACTTCACCTAACCCATATCATACTTCCTCCAACTCTTGGTAGTACTCCATATTTTTTTTTATATTTTAAAGTAAAGTTCTTTTCAGACATAATATTTTTATTTTTTATATTATGAATTTATTTTCATAATTTTGTATATTAAAAACATTAAATATTTATATTATAAAAAATTAAATTTTAATATTAAATAAAATAGATTAAAAATACAATTTTCAACGTTGTTTTTTAATTATGGAAAAAAAAGATAGTATTAGTAAAAAAAAAAGAAAAAAAAAGGAAAAGACAGAAAATTCAATGTTATTCAGTGAGCTAACTACCATAGGCCACGTGACCATCTCTCCCCCCACTCCCCGCATTCTCTCTGGTCTGGCCCTAGCTACTCCCTCCATTTTCCCTCTCTTTCTATATAAACCCGTATCTACCGTTCCTCAGTTCCAGCATTTTTATTTTTATTTCTTTTCTCTCCCGTTCTCTGTCTTTCCTTCTCTAACTCGTTCCCTTCTTGATTTTCACGAGGCGGGCGAGAGTGATTTTCATTTCCTTTCGACTCTCTTTTCAGGTAAAGATTCCAGCTCCTTCCGAAACTTTTCCTCTCAGATCTGTTTCTTTCTCTTTTCTTTATGTCTATTCTGATTTCTGTCACCTTTCGAGTGTTTTCTTTTTTTAATTAGATTTCGATGCTTTCAAGGCGATTTCAGGATACTTTGATTTGTTTTCTTTTACTGAAGAATTAGCTATATAAAGCTAGAATTCTCGCGTGTATTTTTATTATACTCCCCTTTTAACTGCATTGCGGTGATTTGATTTGCTTTGCTCTCGTCTTTTTGGTTGAGATCTGGTTCGGTTTAGGTTCGAGTTAGATGTAGTCTTGGATCCGGCCAATTTTTTATGCTAATTTGTTGCTTAATTAACGGTTTGAATTGATATAAGCGAGTTTTTAACGACGTGTTTGTTTAACAGGTCTTTTTGAGCCGTAGCCATGGCCACTGGACAGTTATTTTCTCGAACTACACAAGCTTTGTTCTACAACTACAAACAACTTCCCATTCAACGGATGCTTGATTTCGACTTCCTTTGCGGTATGGATCCTTGACGATTTTCGTTGATTCGAAATTTGTAGTTATATTTGTCAATATGAACGTTATTAGAGTTGTTTGAATTAAGTTGTTTTCTGCTTGATTGGTGATCGGTACTGATCTTCTGTTTCTTTTTCTGTTTGATTGTTTTTGAATTTGTAGGGAGGGAAACACCATCTGTTGCTGGCATCATTAATCCTGGTGCTGAGGGATTTCAGAAACTCTTTTTCGGTCAAGAGGAAATTGCGATTCCTGTACATTCTACGTGAGATTATGCTCTTCTCTTCTGTTTTTATTTCTAGATCAGTAGTGTAATTATTAATCTGTGTCTTGAAAGTGTTATATGGTGAATGAACTTTATGACATGTTACCTTATGGATTATCATCCTTTACATCGGTATGTAGAGTTTAAAACTCCATAAAGTGGCTTATACACTCTCCAGATGAAACATTTAACTATAAATGGGAAGCCAAAATTGAACTATAAAGTTAACATAATGTAGTTCAATAAACACGTGGCAAACGTATAACCTACTTGTGAAGTTTTTAAACTCTGCGGTTAGAGGATGATGATAAACCGTTACTTTATAAACCTTTTTTGTTTCCTATTTCAGAAAATCACTTCATTTACTGTTGAAAAATCAGATAATAATTCGTTTATGATACTATAGCTTGGTCTAGCTTTTCAGTGCAGGGACTTGTCATTGGCTATTCTGTTAATTGTCTCTCATACTAGGCGATCTTTGTTTATTGCCCTTGTGAGTTTTAAGCAGTTAGTTGATGCTAATAAATAATCTAATTGTTTTATGAGAAAGGATATTCAGTAAATATTTATCATTTGATTTTACATCCTTTACAGATTAAGATAGTGCTGAATGGTTTGCTCTGCAATTTGATTGGTGAACTTGCATTTCTCCAAGCTTTATATTCTCTAACCTTTGAATTGATATATTTTGCAGCATTGAGGCAGCATGTGCTGCACATCCAACAGCCGATGTTTTTATTAACTTCGCATCCTTTCGAAGGTTAGTCTTCATTTCTTTCATGCTGTTTTGGAGAGCAGGAATTCTTGAATGCATAACTTAATCATTGTGTTTTATTTTACTTGCAGTGCTGCTGCTTCGTCCATGGCTGCGCTGAAACAGCCAACCATTCGAGTTGTTGCTATAATTGCTGAAGGTGTTCCTGAGTCAGACACCAAGCAGCTGATTGCATATGCCCGCTCCAACAATAAGGTGAGCAAGATGATGAGAACCAAACTAGGCAATGAAAATGGTCAACCAATATATCCATGCTCCTCCTCGGGGTCTTGCACTTGCAAATAATCTGCTTTAATGATTATAACTATTTGGTCTTCGGTATTCTTTGACTCTCTAATTGATATTAATACTTGTGGACTTGTAGGTTGTTATTGGCCCAGCTACCGTTGGAGGAATTCAGGCCGGAGCTTTTAAGATAGGTGACACTGCTGGAACAATTGACAATATTATTCACTGCAAGCTGTACAGACCTGGATCTGTTGGCTTTGTCTCCAAATCCGTACGTTATCATGACACTTACTTTTTTGTGTTCGTGCATGCGTGTGTTTAATCGCACCTCTTTCTCTTCTGCTTAAGCAATTGCACCCTGACACTTTATGGTGCAATGTCCTATCATTAATTTCGCATTCAATGTCATGGCTTTGGCAAGAATGTGGATTTGGGACCTTGTCATTAGTTGTGGGCTTATATCTTTTGTAAAATAATTTCAGGGTGGCATGTCAAATGAAATGTACAACACTATTGCCCGTGTTACAGATGGAATCTATGAAGGTAACATATAAGCTACCTTTACATTTTACTCTATATTCATGCCTGCCAAAATGAATGCAGATTTATTATGAAATATTTGATTTTTGGATACATGTTGAGAACTTATGTAGGCATTGCAATTGGAGGAGATGTCTTCCCTGGCTCCACTTTATCTGACCATATCTTGCGGTTTAACAATATTCCACAGGTAAATTTGTTGTTTTCATTTAACTCCTTGTGATTTCCTGCATATTATTTGTGCTACATGAAAGCATGCATGGTTATGAAATTAAAAAACTTACCCTTCCAACTCCATTTTCTTAATTTTTACTGGGAATAACAATTTAAAATTTCTACTTGATGTTGAGTCATCTTTTGGTTGAAAAAAAAAATTCCTGATTTGTTTTCATCCACTCAGGTAAAGATGATGGTTGTCCTTGGAGAACTTGGTGGACGAGATGAGTATTCTTTAGTTGAAGCCTTGAAACAGGGAAAAGTGAACAAGCCAGTTGTTGCTTGGGTCAGTGGAACTTGTGCACGACTCTTCAAATCAGAAGTACAGTTCGGTCATGCTGTAAGTTTTTACCTTAATTTTTCCTGAACTTCATCATTCCTTCCTTCGTGTTCGAGCTATGCTGTTATTGCTAGTAATGAGACCTTACCTTCACCTTCCTTATTACTTATTCAGGGAGCTAAGAGTGGTGGTGAGATGGAGTCTGCACAGGGGAAGAATCAAGCACTAAGGGAAGCTGGAGCTATTGTTCCCACTTCATATGAAGCTTTGGAAGCTGCAATCAAGGAGACATTTGCGAAACTGGTGAGTTTCTGTCTTGGGCAGAGTTTTGCCAGTTCTATGCTTATGTATATTTACGTACTTGATTGGTTGTCTTTAGGTTGAAGAAGAGAAGATTACACCTGTGAAGGAAATTAAGCCTCCACAAATCCCAGAAGATCTTAACAGTGCAATTAAGAGCGGAAAAGTTCGTGCTCCAACTCATATTATTTCGACCATCTCTGATGACAGAGGTACCTTATCTTAACCAATATGTATTGCCAATCAAATGAGATGTTTGGTGACGTGGAGATAAGGTGTATTAAATTGTTACTTTGAACCAAATTTGCAGGTGAGGAGCCATGCTATGCTGGTGTGCCCATGTCTTCCATTGTTGAGCAAGGTTATGGTGTTGGCGATGTCATTTCTCTCTTGTGGTTCAAACGTAGCCTTCCCCGTTACTGTACTCATTTTATCGAGGTAGGCTTCTGAAAATTATAATAAACTTCATATGAGTTATGAGCCCCTAGCAACCCACATCTCCCATCACCTTTTTACTATTGGTACTCTTTCAGAGTTGATGAAATAAAGGATATGATAATGTCGTTGTTGAAGTTAGATTGGGTTTAATCCTTTTCTTTTCACTTTATGACTTTCTCCATCTTTAGAAAGCAAAGTTGAGTTGTGTTCTCACTAATATGGTTGATCTTGTCAGATATGCATCATGCTCTGTGCCGACCATGGTCCCTGTGTCTCTGGTGCTCACAACACTATTGTGACTGCAAGAGCTGGGAAGGACCTTGTTTCCAGCCTTGTTTCAGGTTTGCTTACTATTGGTCCTCGATTTGGTGGTGCCATCGATGATGCTGCTCGATACTTTAAAGATGCTTACGATAGGGTAAGATTTAATGGTGGTTACTTGTGAAGATTTGGGATTGCTTGGTGTGTGATGACTGTTTTCTGATAACATTCTAAGATGTTGCCTCTGTGCTATGCTTTTCACAGTGTCTTACACCTTATGAATTTGTTGAAAGCATGAAAAAGAAGGGCATTCGTGTGCCAGGAATTGGCCACAGGTACAGATTGTTTTTAATGGTCATGAAGTTTTTAAACCATGCAAAAGCTAGTAACCATGACATCTGGTTTTCTATTTTTGTCTTAATTGATCATATTACGTAACTAATTGTTACAAATACTTGCTTTACTTCCTGTGAAAAGGATCAAGAGAGGGGACAACAGAGATAAGAGAGTAGAGCTCCTCCAACGGTTTGCACGCACACATTTCCCATCTGTGAAGTACATGGAATATGCCGTTCAAGTTGAAACCTATACTCTCTCAAAGGCTAACAACCTTGTCCTCAATGTGGATGGTGCCATTGGGTCTCTTTTCTTGGATCTTCTTGCTGGTAGTGGAATGTTCAGCAAACAAGAGATTGATGAGATAGTTGAGATTGGTTACCTGAATGGGCTTTTTGTGCTAGCACGATCTATTGGTTTGATTGGGTAAGTTTGCTTACACTTTTGAAATTTTTATATCTAAACTTTTAACGTGTTGCTTTAAATTGCTTATCCATTTACAATCAAACCATTGGATGATGGTACTCACTTTTGGAGTTTAGACTCTCAAGCCATTTTTTAATCACGGTATCCGGTAACCTGACTTAATTTTGTTCAAAAGTGTATTTATTTCATTTTTCCAAATAGTTTTGAAATCATACACATTGCTGAGGTGGTGAAGGTTCATTAATTAATTGATACAAGGACAATGCAATGAGAGAGAAAGATGTTGACTGTAATGTTTTACTGTGTTGTCATAAACTCCATGTATTTCCTTGCTTCTGACATTGAGTTGTCGATATCTCAGGCACACTTTTGACCAGAAGAGATTGAAGCAGCCACTATACCGTCACCCATGGGAGGATGTTCTCTACACCAAGTGAGAGATTCATTCGCAGCAGGTGCAACAACTACCTGCTCTCCTCGAGCATTTTCTTGGAGTTATTGTGTCTGCATTTTGATGGGGTAATGGTTTGTTTGGTTCTTAGATTAGTGTTTGTAATGCTAAATGGTGGGCCGCCCATAGTTTAATTCTTATTCGAAGTTCACAAGGAGAGAGTCTTCGGCCAATTTATTAAACGAAGTGATGTTTGCTTGATTAGATTTAGTTCCTAGGTACCAGTTCCCCGGACAAATAAGAGATGTCAGGTTGTAGCTTGTATGTGCTAAACGGTACATTGTATGAGAATCCCTCCATTCTGAATTAATGTAGGCAGTTCAAAAATAAGCTTTTCTAAAGTTGGATCAGGTCCGCAATCTATCTTGTTTCAAAATATATTATTCCGAGTTGTTGCAAGCTCTTAATTGTGAATCATATGAATTGTGTAAAAGAATGAGATTGAATATTTAAATATTCATATAATTTTTTATTTGTGGAATGTCGTAAGATAAAATATGAAATTTAGGTTAAAACTGATAATATATTTTTTTTAAGTTAGTGTGAATTGAATCCCAATCCCTTATAAACTCGACTGACTAAATTTGTTTGGCATCAAGCAATTTCTACCGAAGGGTGGATTAGGATATGAGTAGAAATTCTGGGTTCGAGCTTGGAACGGTAATGCCTTCTTCTATCAAAAAAAATAAGTGTAAAACATCAAAAGTAAATTCCACACTTGGAATCGGAAGGTTGGGATTAGGCCTGGATCTAAGCTTGATGGCCCATTTGGCAAATGAAGGCTTCTTTATGTTTTGGATTCTTGCCTTTAAATGTGAGAAGGTCATATTGTGGAAGACACAGGAACAGAATAGTGAGAGAGAGAGATCCGTTGGACATCGAGGAATAAACAAATGACAAGGAAGCATGCATGCAGCCGCAGTTTCCCAATGAATAAATGATTTGAAAAGGTTGCTTTCTTTGCTGTGATGCGGCAATACTTAAAACGGTAAGCATTTATTTTTTTTATATAAAATTTTGGGGCCAATGTTAAAAAAATGGATAAAGTAAAAGCTGTTTTTATATTTATGTGAATGAACAAGAAGAAACAGAAGAAATGGGCGGACAAAAAAAAAAAAGACTGTCACGGGGCCTACACCAGAACACATGTCCGCCAAACAAATGGTTTGCTTTTTATTCCCGACCCTCGTCGATCTGTCCATGGCCATAAGCAATTTCCAGGACAGAAAGAAAAAAAAAAAAAAGCACATACTGTTACTTTAAAGGAGAAATTGAATATCAAGCCGAGAAATAAAACCTTTTTCCCTTCCCAGTTCCTCCTGCCCCCACTCCGCAAAGGTATCAACCGAAAGAAAGCAGCGGAAACAACGAACCTAGGCATTGGATCACAAAACAAAAGCCAACAGCAGAACACACTCTCACAGTCTCACAGATTGCTTTCGATTCATTCAAAAAGGTTTGTGAATTTCGATCCTTTTCCACCCAAAGGGGAAAAAAAATCTAAAGGAATTCTCCCAATCCCACCGCAAAAACACACACGCCAGCATCTGCATGCCCACGTGGGTCTGTCAGCACAACTTTCCCCCAAAACCTATCTCCTGACCCAACACTTTATAAACAGAACTTTCGAAGCCAGAGAAACAAAAAAATCAGCGGGGAAAGCAAGAAAGGACAAAGAAGTTAACAGAGTAATGGCTTCTGGCGGCAGAGCAGTTCACTCCCAGCAGCAGCAACAGCAGCAGCAGCAACAGCAAGCTCAGTCTTCGGGCACCAGCAACATGAGGGCGCCCCACGGGCATAACCACCAGGCCGACTCCATCAGCAAAGCCATTGCTCAGTACACGGTCGACGCTCGACTCCATGCTGTTTTCGAAAAATCTGGGGAATCCGGTAAGTCCTTTGATTACTCCCAATCCGTTAGAACCACCACCCAATCCGTTCCAGAACAACAAATCACAGCTTATCTGTCTAAAATCCAAAGAGGCGGCCACATCCAGCCATTTGGCTGCATGATAGCAGTTGACGAACCCAGTTTCCTCGTCATCGCGTACAGCGAAAACGCGCGTGAGATGCTTGGAATAACCCCTCAATCTGTTCCCAATTTGGAGAAAACCGAAGTGCTCACAATTGGGACTGATGTTCGCACCCTTTTCACACCTTCCAGCGCAATTCTGTTAGAAAAAGCCTTTGGGGCGCGCGAAATCACGTTGCTGAATCCGGTTTGGATTCACTCAAAGAACTCAGGGAAACCCTTTTACGCTATTTTGCATAGGATTGATGTTGGAATTGTGATTGATTTGGAACCTGCAAGAACAGAGGACCCTGCCCTGTCTATTGCAGGGGCTGTCCAGTCACAAAAATTAGCTGTCCGTGCAATTTCTCAGTTACAATCCCTCCCCGGTGGCGATATTAAACTCTTGTGTGATACTGTTGTGGAGAGTGTTAGAGAGCTTACCGGATATGATAGGGTAATGGTTTATAAGTTTCATGAGGATGAGCATGGGGAGGTTGTGGCTGAGAGTCAAAGGCCTGACTTGGATCCTTACATTGGTTTGCATTATCCTGCATCTGATATTCCTCAGGCGTCGAGGTTTTTGTTTAAACAGAACAGAGTTAGGATGATAGCAGACTGCCATGCCATGCCTGTGCGTGTGGTTCAGGATGATGGGTTAATGCAGCCTCTGTGCTTGGTTGGTTCTACTCTTCGTGCTCCTCACGGTTGCCATGCTCAGTATATGGCTAATATGGGGTCAATTGCTTCTTTGGCAATGGCAGTTATTATCAATGGAAATGATGAGGAAGCTATTGGGGGAAGAAATTCAATGAGGCTTTGGGGTTTGGTTGTTTGTCATCATACTTCTGCTCGTTGCATTCCATTTCCCCTTCGATACGCGTGTGAGTTCCTAATGCAAGCGTTTGGACTTCAATTGAATATGGAATTGCAATTGGCATCTCAGTTGTCTGAGAAACGTGTTTTAAAGACTCAAACTCTTTTGTGTGATATGCTTCTTCGTGACTCTCCAACTGGGATTGTTACTCAAAGTCCCAGCATTATGGATATTGTGAAATGTGATGGGGCTGCTCTTTATTACCAAGGTAAATATTACCCATTAGGTGTGACCCCAACTGAGGCCCAGATAAAAAATATTGTCGAGTGGTTGTTGGCATTCCACGGAGACTCAACTGGTTTAAGCACAGACAGTTTGGCTGATGCTGGCTACCCCGAGGCAGCCTCACTTGGGGATGCAGTTAGTGGGCTGGCTGTTGCCTATATCACTAAAAGGGATTTTCTATTTTGGTTCCGGTCCCACACAGCAAAAGAGATTAAATGGGGTGGTGCAAAGCATCACCCAGAGGACAAGGATGATGGACAAAGAATGCACCCACGGTCTTCATTCAAGGCATTTCTGGAAGTGGTCAAAAGTCGGAGTTTGCCATGGGAGAATGCAGAAATGGATGCAATTCACTCACTGCAGCTTATTCTGCGTGACTCATTCAGGGATAATCAAGCAAGCAATTCTAAAGCTGTTGTACATGCTCAGCTTGGGGAACTAGAGCTACAAGGAGTGGATGAGCTCAGCTCAGTTGCAAGAGAAATGGTGAGGTTAATAGAGACTGCAACTGCTCCCATATTTGCTGTAGATGTTGAAGGTCTCATTAATGGGTGGAATGCAAAGGTTGCAGAACTGACAGGGCTCTCAGTTGAGGAAGCCATGGGGAAGTCCTTGGTTCATGATCTTGTTTACAAGGAATATCAAGAAACTGTCTACAAGCTTCTTAGTCGTGCTTTGCAAGGTAATCCTCTTGCGTATATTATCATTTTCCTTACCACCTCAAAAATCTTCTAAAGGTATTCTGATATCTTTTTCAGTTTATTTCGTATAAGAATGCAATATACCAATCAGAATGAAACCGAGTGAAAAGAGGGATCGATCTAAAAGGAGTTCTTTTTTTGCAGCCTTGTTAGTACCTTGATGCACATTCAAAGTCACTTCAAATTGTACAAAAAATAAGCACTAATGCAGTTCATTCTAATAGTATCACGTCCACATTTGTCATTACATGGGAATCAAAACTCCCTCTTCCTACACCATTCTTCACAGTGATGATTAATATTTTCCAAACAGCTTAGTATTGGCTTTAAAGGTGTGTTTATTTTCCCTCAATTGATGCAGGTGAAGAAGATAAAAATGTAGAGATAAAATTGAGGACTTTTGGCTCAGAAGGTCATAAAAAAGCTATATATGTGGTGGTCAATGCTTGCTCTAGTAAGGATTATAAAAATAATATAGTTGGAGTTTGCTTTGTTGGTCAGGATGTTACTGGTCAAAAGGTGGTGATGGACAAATTCATCCACATACAAGGTGATTATAAGGCCATTGTTCATAGTCCCAATCCTTTGATCCCACCCATTTTTGCTTCAGATGAAAACACATGTTGCTTGGAGTGGAACACAGCCATGGAAAAGCTCACTGGGTGGACTCGAGAGGAAATCATAGGAAAAATGTTGGTTGGTGAGGTTTTCGGCAGTTGCTGTCGCCTCAAGGGTCCAGATGCTTTGACAAAATTCATGATTCTTTTACACAATGCCATTGGAGGGCTGGAGGCAGATAAGTTCCCTTTTTCCTTCTTTGACCGCAACGCGAAATATGTGCAGGCACTCTTGACGGCAAACAAAAGGGTCAATATGGAAGGCCAGGTTGTAGGAGCCTTTTGCTTCCTGCAGATTGCAAGTCCAGAGTTGCAGCAAGCACTGAAAGTCCAGAGGCAACAGGAAAAGAAGTGCTTTGCTAGGATGAAAGAGTTGACCTACATTTGCCAGGAAATTAAGAGTCCTTTGAATGGGATCCGCTTTACTAACTCACTTTTGGAAGCTACAGAGCTGACTGAAGATCAAAAGCAGTTTCTTGAGACTAGTGCTGCTTGTGAGAAGCAAATGTTGAAGATTATAAGAGATGTTGATGTGGAGAGCATTGAGGATGGGTGAGTCACCTTACCATATTATTTCTAAAACCAGATATTAAATTCTACAGATTGCATGCATGTACATCAGGAATTGTCTTGGTCTCAATTGTCTGATTTCTATAATAGTACTTTTAGGGAACAAACATGTGATGCTAGACTATTGAACACTATTTCATCTGTGGCAACTACATTTGTTGGATTTATTTCTTGATTATGGATGCAATTGCATTCAAATCTAACTCAGAACAATGAGAGTGGAAACTGGAATTACTGCTTTATAGTCGCCTTGACTCTAACTATGTTTAAAATATTCTTTTTATGGAAAGTTATCTTCTAAGACTGCATTCATTGTGTAAGATGCATGCTTCTCTTTCTCGATCACTATGGAGGTGCCTTATCCTTAAGGTTGTTGTCACAACATCTCATTTTGGAAATGTTTATTTAACTCTGTTGTCAGTTGGTTTGAAAGTTAACTATAGCAAAGTTGTGAAAGTTGAATCAGAAAAACATTGGTTTATGTCACTTGATTGTGTGGCATCAACCATGAATCTATTTCTTAAGTTTGTATCTGTATTTTCTCTTGTCAATGTGGCTTTGGGAAACTGAAGGCAAACCACAAGCTTCCATTCATGAATCTTTGGACTGAAATTTGCATTTCTATTTCGTCTAGTCTTTCTGTGATTTCTACTGTATTCAAGATCAGGCATGTATTTATAATTTTTTCTAAATCCCCTCAGCATAATTTTACTAATGAGGAAGACATTATCTAATTGTTCACTTGCTTTTGTTGGAATTAGTTCTATGGAGCTTGAAAGGGCTGACTTTTATCTTGGGAGTGTCATAAATGCTGTTGTTAGCCAAGTAATGCTACTGCTGAGGGAAAGAAATCTGCAGTTAATTCGGGATATTCCCGAGGAGATCAAAACTCTGGCTGTTTATGGTGATCAGGTGAGAATCCAACAGGTATTGGCTGAATATTTGTTGAATATGGTGCGTTATGCACCATCTGCCGAAGGTTGGGTAGAGATTCATGTTTGTCCCACTTTGAAGCGAATTTCTGATGGACTTACTGTTGTGCGTACTGAATTCAGGTATTTTGCTTTCAATCTTTTATGCATTACACAGGATTAATGTCAATGGTTATGCTAACTAATATACCAAAAAAAGGAAAAACTACAGTATACTTTTATTGGAGTCAAAATTATATAATCATGACATTAAAGCTAAAGACATAATATGTTCTGGAAAACTTGGTTCTGCAATAAGTGTAAATTTTATGTGAAGTTCAAACCTGTGGAAGAAGTCAAGCGACAATGTACTTCGAGAGACCTTAGACATGGCTTTTATTTGTAGTTTCTTCAATAAGTGCAAATATGTGAGGGAATGAGCAGCATTTGTTCTTTTTTCTTAGATTAATGATGGCATGAATCCTGTTTATGTCCTGATGCTAATTCCACAAACAATGGTGTATTTGTGAAGGATGGTATGCCCTGGTGAAGGTCTTCCTCCTGAATTGGTTCAAGACATGTTCCATAGCAGTCGATGGATGACACAAGAGGGCTTAGGGTTGAGCATGTGCCGAAAAATCTTAAAGCTCATGAATGGTGAGGTCCAATATATCAGAGAATCAGAAAGATGTTATTTCTTAATCATCCTTGAACTTCCTGTACCTCGGAGAGGCTCAAAGAGTGTTGACTGGGTTATCTGCCCTTGAGATCCCCAATACTTCAGACCTTCATCAAATTTAACCCGAGTTCTTTTTCCGTCATATACCCAAACCTTTGCTTATCCCAGTTTCATGGCTTATACATGACCTAGAGCCACCTGATTCAGCTGATGGTACTCAACAGATCTAAAAATTCTGGTCTACTCATGTTGAAATGTTATTAGTGCTTGCTGTTTCCCGGTATGTTCCAGATCAAATAACCTTATCATGTGAGCCAAGCTGATCGAATCCTTGCCCTGAGTGTAGTTGTAAAAAATCATAATGATGCAGATTGTACTGCATATTGTGAACTGTTGTGTTATTCATTAAGCAGGAGTAAATGAGAGTAATTATAGAATGTTGTAGACCCTTCCACAACAAAAGGCTGTTGTGGTACTGGGCTTGCGGTCAGATTGAGAAGCTGTCTTCCGCCACAACATATATTCTAGATGTATCATATGAGTTAGATCTTCTCATGATCCTAAGATAATTGTAACATATCCACCTACCTTAGGTTTTGCGCTCAAAAATTTTTCCTTTCCCCTCCCCATGTAATAAAATCAGTTCTCCTGCTCTGGTTGTTGAAATTTATGTAACCCTAGTATTCTGACAATCTGATGTATATGTGCTTCTCCTTGTAATTAGTGAGAATTTTTCTTTAGAGAGGATAAGTTAGGAATAATTTATGGGTTTGATACTTTCATCCTAGTTGCCATTGGTTGTGAAACAGATATTGTTGTCTATATGGTGTAGTGCTGCATTTAGCAGGTGAATGATTGATCAAATTTACCATTATTGAGATGTTGTACTCTAGTGCAAGACTTACTCTGTTGTCTTTCAAACTAAAGTTGGCATTAGTTGAGAGCTGGGAAGTTATGAAGTTATCGTATCCTGCTTTTTGCCCATCACAAATTGGAGCCTTGTTCTTTAAGGCCCCCCCTTTTCCCCCTTATTTCTTCTTTTTATCTTTTTCCTCGTGGTGGGAGGAGCTACCAGGTGCCCAATACCTACTTGGATTGTTGCATCTAAAGCCGTAAAGAATAAAGCTAGAAGATGAAAAAGGAAAGCTTGAACATCTTCTTGACAGTAAATGAAACCCAAAACCTTAAGAATTTTTGATTAAGCATGCCTAGATATTATGCTAGCAATGTTAGTTAAATAGCAAAGCATAGCATAGCATACGATTCATGGATGCATGCATGCATGTTACCTACTCAATATACATGATGAGTAATATTATATGAATGGTCTAAGCAGCAGTTGGAAACAGTCACTGAAATTAGGTATGGAATGATGAGGCTTTCCATGTCAGCTTCTGCCAATTTCAATCAAAATTTATCTCCAAAGCATGTGGGTTTAAGATAAGGATGCATGACATCCCAATGCTTGGAGGGCGGTTTTCCCCTTTTCTGGTAAACCCTTTTTTTAACAGGGATGGAGCTGTCACTTGTTCCTTTCCATTGGTAGTGAAATGTTATCCTTAGATTTAAAGTAGCAAAAGAGAGAAGAATCAAAGATTTTTGCTGCTGCTGATTGTCTCTATCAAGCATTGAACCTTAAAATTTCTATGTGCGTGTGTCACGGGCCACAGTCCAGACCCACCAGGAGGCCCAAGAAGTGACATAGTCCGGACCCGCCAGGAGGCCCAAGAGGGTGCCAGCCCACTAGACCCATGTAGGGGGGGCTGCTGGAAAATTCAAATTTTCCCTCCCAACCGAATTTCTAGAACCTTCCAAAACTTTGGAGGGAAATCTTTTGGGGGGGGAATACTTTGAATTGAAAACTTTGGAGGGAAATCTTTTGGGGGGAATACTTTGAATTAAAAACTTTGGAGGGAAAAGTGGGTGGGGAACCTTGGCTATAAATAGCCCCATCCACCATTGTGTAAATCATCCATTTTTGCATCCATTTTTGCATCCTTTGTATTTCAATTCATTCAATATAAAGAGTTTAGTTTTTCTCTAGCATTCTCTTCTCATTTTTCCTTCCTTGTTTATGCAAGCTTGCTTGCCGGCTTAAAGCCATTGTGCGGGTGTTGAGCGCTTGTCGGGTGAGTAAGGCTGACTTGGGTTCTACTGCCGAGCTAAGGGCTGAATCCAAGGCCGCACGAAGGTGGTCTTAAGAATCGCCCCGTGACACGTGCACGTCCTTAATCATGCTGTGCACGTAAACAAAATAGGAAAAAAATTAAAAAAAAAACACAAAAGGAAAGAAAAAAAGAAGAAAGGCGACAGCTTGTCTCTTGCTTTCAAAGATGAAACTAACCCGTAATTAGATAGGAACAAAAACCCAATATTTATTTTTGTTTATATTTTCTTTTCATTAATTATTTTGTTCATGAATTTCTAACATTATCAATTCTATAAAACAAGTATTTAGTAAGTATATATTTATCAAAATAATCAAAATTTTTATTGGATATTTATGTTTGAATAAACTTTTATACTACAAATCTTTTGTCTTGGATAAAAACGTTCACATATTTAGACACCTTTTAAGAAAGGCACAAAGATCAAATAAGCTAAGTGTTTTGGAAAACAAGTAGCAAAGAGTGCCAATACTTCTTCCTTGAGACATACTCACCTCTAAAGCAAAAACTTGGACAAAAAATTTTATGATTTAGACAGCTTTTAGATTATTTACCCAAAATTGAAAATAGACAAAGCTTCGCTTCACAATACAAAATATTTGCCTCTTTTAATTTGACACGTGTTTAATTTAATTTATTGAACTCTTCCACCTTAATTGTTACTTATTGTCTAACTTTAATATTACTTTGTATGACCAAGGAGAGATTTGTAATGTCTATATTCATAGGTGTACTATTTTAAGTCGGTCCAATGAACTTGTGCATATGCAGATTTAAGTAATTTAAAACCTAAGCTAACATCCCTTAGATTCTAGAATCGGTTTTTTTTTTTTCCTTTTTAAATGTTTGTTTTGTTTTGATTTTTATGAAAATTAAGATAATTTTTTTTATTTTGAGATATTTTTATTTTTTATAATACAAAAAAATAAAAAAAAAGGATTGGTGGGAATATTAAATTAAACTCCCCAAATTTCAACGAGTTCATTAATTTTTAATTAAACAAATTGTGGGTTGGAAAGGGACTTCAAGCCTTTAAGAGGAAAAGTGAAAGCCGAAATGCTGCCCAAATAGAGCGAATTCCCCACTTCGCACGTGTCGTCAACTCGCAACGTGGATTGGACCGTAGAGTAAAAATCCACCACTTTGACAGGCTAATACTCACCGCGTGAGTTAGTGGCGCGTGGGAACCCAAAGTGGGCTATTTAAACATCTGGTCTAAACAGTTTTAGATTCATATCATAATAATGAGATAAAAAAAACACACACACACAAACAGAAACCGCCCAAAACCAGAGAAAAGGCAAAGAAAGAAAATCAAACCAAAAAAAAAAAAAGAAAAAAGAAAAAGGGTGGAGTCTTTGAGTCTTGACCTCCTAAAAGAGAAGAGAGTTTCTAGAGAGAGAGAGAGAGAGAGAGAGAGAAAGAGTGGATTAAGTCAGAGGCAGAGAGAGAGAGAGAGAGGGTTCATTGATAAATCTATATGTTATCGAAGCTTTGAAAGCCCCATGCTTTGGATTTGATTGGTGAAGGGAAAGAAAAGCCAAAATGGAAACGCCTCCAGCGGAGGAGCTTTTGAGGAAGATCCAAGAACTGGAAGCGGGACATGCGCATCTCAAGCAGGAAATGTCAAGGTTGAAACAATCCGGGGAGTCAAAGCCCGACTCCGCTCGTCAAAGATCCCACTCTACATCCCCTCAACGCCCGCGATTCCCGGGGGCAGCGGCGGCGGCTGCTGCTGCTTCTTGGAAGAAAGGTTCCGGTTCGTTTCGACATTCGTCGCCGTTGCAAAGAGAGAGCAGAAGCGGGGATACAGTAAATGGCGGCGAAAGCGGAGGCGAAGGAAGAACCGGGAACATCGGGCCAGCTGCCGTTAATTTCACTAATGGCCAGTATCTGAATATATTACAGTCTATGGGACAATCTGTTCATATATTTGATCTCAGTGGCCGTATAATTTATTGGTAAGTGAAATATAAAAGGTTTCTTTTTTTCGATTATTTAGTTGCTAAAGTTCATTTTTTTTTATTTCCTAAATTAGTAATTAATGATATGATTCAGTCTTGTTAATTATATAAGTAGCATTGTCATTTGTGCATTTGACGTATTTTTTTTTTGTTTGTTTGCAGGAACCGAACTGCTGAAAAGCTTTATGGTTACTCCGCAGCAGAGGCTTTAGGGCAAGATGCCATTGAGCTTCTTGTTGACCCTAGGGACTTTGCGGTTGCGCATAATATATTTCATCGGGTTACCATGGGCGAGAGTTGGACTGGACAATTTCCGGTTAAGAATAAAATGGGGGAGAGGTTTTCGGCAGTTGCAACCAATACTCCTTTCTATGATGATGATGGTTCTTTGGTTGGAATCATTTGTGTATCCACTGATTCTCGACCTTTTCAAGAGATGAGAGTTGCACTGTCAGCTGAAAGGCAACCAGAAGGAGATTCAACCTTTAGCCGGTCTAAAAATGCTGTCTCGGCCAAACTTGGTCTTGATCCTCAGCAGCCTCTACAAACTGCAATTGCTTCGAAAATAACAAATTTGGTATTAGTCCCATAATTTTTTAATGTTTTGTGGTTGGATTTTTTTTTATTTGTAGTTTGGCTTGTGTTGATTGTTAAGAATTATTAACGCAGGCGTCTAAGGTGAGCAACAAAGTGAAGTCCAGAATGAGGACCGGAGAGAATTGTGTTGTTCGTGAAGTGGGAGGTGGAGATATTCAATATGCTGATCATGGTTTCTCTGATGCCACTTTTTCTGATCATAAAGAGGATGCAACTTCCAGTGGAGCAAGTACACCTCGGGGAGATATACCCCCATCTGCCTTTGGTGTGTTTTCTCCTTTTGACGAGAAGTCCCCAGCAAAAACCTCTAGAGATTCTGGTGATGAGAGTGAAGGAAAACCTGCAATCCGAAAGATTATTACTTTAATGGGTAAAAAAGGGATATCATGGCCTTGGAAAGGGAATGATCAAGAAGCATCAGAGGCAAGGACTACCCGTTTTGTTTGGCCTTGGTTGGGAAATGATCAAGAGAGCGAAACATTTCAACAAAAGGGCCCATTTTCTGGTACAAAAGCTGAAGGCCACGTTAATGAAAGTAATAGACCTGTCAATAATGAGGCATCGGGTTCCTGGTCATCCTCTGTTAATGTTAACAGCACAAGCAGTGCCAGCAGCTGTGGGAGTACCAGCAGTAGTGCTGTTAATAGAGTTGATATGGACTCTGATTGTTTAGATTATGAAATCTTGTGGGAAGACTTGACAATTGGAGAGCAAATTGGGCAAGGTAAGGTTCTTTCAAATGAACAGCAACTGGGAGACATGAAGATAGGAACCACTAGTTTATGCTTAAAACTTTACTGTGATGCTTTCTCTTCACCCTTTTTTGGTGTTGGTATATCAAAGCAGATGCCTGAAACCCAATGTCTAGCGGACATTCATGTCATTAGCTGATAACTTGTTCATTGACTCAAAGCTCTGTCCATGTTTTACTTTTTTTAATACTGTATTATTTATTTCTTTCTGATGTTTTCGTGGATATATATTATTTTAATACTTATGTTATTTTCCTTGGCTTTCGTCACAGGTTCTTGTGGAACTGTCTATCATGGTCTGTGGTATGGATCAGTATGTTCTTCTGCTCCTTTCATTACCTTCACTTTTGAGAGGACGTACGAACACATTATAGATGAATCTAATTTAAAAATTTAGACGTGTTCCTTTTTACTCTCCCGTTATTTTTTGGTATTAAATGGCAAGGAGGGAGCATGAAAAACATTCTCATCATCTTATGAATTCTGTAATTCAACCATATTCATGTTATTGCAGGATGTTGCTGTCAAGGTATTCTCCAAGCAGGAATATTCAGATGATGTGGTACATTCCTTTAGACAGGAGGTGTGCTTTATTGTTAAATTACCTTTCGCTGTTGTTTACATAATTAGTAATACATTTTTCTTTCTTTGGTGGTAACTTTAGAATCATGCAATACACAACCTATCTTTGCTTGATTGTGCACATTCACCAACTGACCAAAGCCACTGAATTTGTTGTTGTTTGTTTCTTCCTGTTGTCAAATGCTGCTCTCACTATTTTGCTTTTGCTTTGAAGGTATCTCTGATGAAAAGACTTCGGCATCCAAATGTTCTGCTGTTCATGGGAGCTGTGACTTCACCTCAACGTCTCTGCATTGTCACAGAGTTCCTTCCACGGTTCAATCTCAACTTTCTTTTTGAAATTCTTATAGTGCTGGCACTCATATTTGTAACTTTCACATTGTATATGTAGTGTTCTCTAGGACAGTAATTCCTTTTTACTTATGTCAAACAGTTTACTTCTTGGCTTGATGAATGCTTATATTTATGTTTTATTGATGCAGGGGGAGTTTGTTTCGCTTACTACAGAGGAATACTACCAAATTAGATTGGAGACGGCGTGTTCATATGGCTTTGGATATTGTGAGTATCAACTATATATTCAATTTTATGGTGATTCTCTTGTTGTGATGGATATAGTGCCATCATGTGTTGGTCTGCATTTGTTTTTATTTCATTCTTCTTGCATCACTGGGGTACCCCTTCCCTCTGTCAATTCATCTTAAACTTTTACAGGCACGAGGTGTGAATTATCTTCATCACTGCAATCCACCTATCATTCATCGTGATTTGAAGTCTTCAAATCTTCTGGTTGATAAGAATTGGACTGTGAAGGTTTGCCATTAGTTATGTGCATCTTTTTAATTCTAAATCCAGTTTTGGTTTACTTTAGGGTTTTGAGGGTACTTTTCTTAATTGAGGTAAAAGTAACGTAATTGTATTTGAACAGGTAGGCGATTTTGGTTTGTCACGTCTCAAGCATGAAACATTTCTTACAACAAAGACTGGGAAAGGAACGGTATTTACTGATACCTCTATTTACTTCATCAATAATATTAATCTAATGAGTTTAATCATTTTGGGAGGATGCGTAACTCTCTAGTTACCTGGTGGACTTATAAGTACCATGTTTTTTTGTAGCCTCAATGGATGGCGCCGGAAGTTCTTCGTAATGAACCCTCAGATGAGAAGTATGTTGCTTTCTCTCCTCCCCTTTTTGCAGACAAAGCAAATTGCCCTGCCCCCATCCCCGTCGCATTCACCCTTTTTCTCACTGCTGACCTTGTATTTCTTGTTCCTGTTGGGAAAAAACTTAGGTCCGATGTTTATAGTTTTGGAGTCATATTGTGGGAGCTTGCTACTGAGAAGATACCTTGGGATAATCTCAACTCAATGCAGGTATAGTTTCCATTAGAAAGATTTGCTAGTCATTCTTGTAGGAAGAGTGAAACATCGCCGAATAAACTGCTTTCCTCTATAGAGAAGGTCTATGTTGGTACTTGAACCATATTATAAAAAAAAAAAATGTTTGCTGGAAGATGTGAATAGGTTTGAGAGGAATTTTCCTTTAGAAACTATTGAGCATTGCATGTCTTGTAGCTCTGGGTATATGAACAACAGTTTGTTTAGGATATTTGCAGGTGATTGGAGCTGTAGGGTTCATGAACCAACGGCTAGAGATTCCAAAGGAAGTAGATCCCCGGTGGGCTTCTATAATTGAGAGCTGCTGGCACAGGTGCTCATCTCCTCATGAAGTTCACATGGTTTTTTTTTTTTTTTTT